>NC_086295.1:18869562-19029823 GCF_963924245.1 Chroicocephalus ridibundus | reverse complement strand
CGCCATGAAGCCATCTGGGAAAACATTCCTTAAAAACCAGTGGATTTGGTTCACAGAAATATTTGTAACTTTGTGGTGGTAGAAATGGGGTGACGGTGTCACTTCGGTGCTTCGGAATCCCGTTTTCAACCCATTGGGATCAATTTTTGTGTCAGAAAGTGCTGTTCTGCTTCAAATGGAGAACTGATACGGTTTTTCTTTCAAGGTCTGGTCCTCCCAGAGGAATTAAAGTGGTTTTTTCTCGACTGTTTAGTGTTCAGAGTCCACCCGGCTGGGGTTGGGCTGATAAAACGCGGTACCTCCGGCGCAAAACATCCAATTTTTTACCACCCGCAGCTGTTTCAAGCTATTTTTTACCTGATTTACAGGCCCTTTGGAGCGCAAAGAAGAGGCGGCGCGTCATCCCCAAGGAAAATCCAAAGCTGGGGAGTCAGGAAGAGAAGCCCCAGGACGATGGCAGCTCCTCCATCAATGCCGGCGCTTCCTGGTGCTGGGACGGCGGCACCGGAGATCCGGGATTTTTCCCCTGCGGCGAGTGTGGAAGGTCAGCTCTTCCTTTTTCTGCTCAAAAGCGGCTGTTTTGGGGCTCAAAAAGCAGCCGTGGGGGCAGCGGGGGAGGGCAGCTGGAGGATTCCCCTTGCCCCGGGGCCGCTTGGCGGTTTTCATTGACTCTCAATCCCCAAAAATGTGTGTTTTCGGAGTCGGGGAGACCCTCCACCGAGCCCTGAGGTTCAGAGCGGTGGCCCTCCCTTGCGCAAGAATCCCGGCACTTCTCCTTTCTGACCAAAAAACCCTCATGTTCCGTGAGGATTTGGGGCCTGAGGCTTCCTCGCTCCGCTCGCTCGCGCCGAGCAAAATGCCTCGCGTTTCAATTCAGCCTCATTTTAAATGATGGCCCAATTAATTCTAATATTTTAATCGCCCACAATGTGTCCTGTTGAACCACCGACGTTGGAAACTCTGTCGTACCACGCAGCAAAGCATAAGAGTTCCCAAAAGGAGGAATAACGGAGCTTGGTCTCACAAATTTACAAAAACCGCCAAAGACTTAAAAATGCCTTTCTTTTCTAACTTTCAGGGTGTTTGAGAAGATCCAGGGGAGAAATGCCCACATGAGATTCCATCGCCCCAAAGCTGATGTTTAAAAGGGCCCCGGGAGCTCTTCGAAAGGGTGGCGAAGCCACAAAAGCCCCCGCATTCCGCTGACCTCCTCCCATAACACCTGGGAACTGACACCAAACCAACCCCGAGGCCAGTTTTTACCATTTTTCTTAAAACCCCCCAGCTTTTTCTCCGCATCCGGGCAGCGGCTGGGCTTTGAGGATTCAAGAAGACGCGGTCGCCCCCGCTCTAAAAAGAGAGGGAATGGGGGAAATGGCCCCAAAAGGGTCATCCTATTTAACAACGTGTTTCCCTGCTGGTGGTGCGCAGCGTTTAAGATCTGGACTGCAGCGCCCTTTTGGTAGAGATAAGGTTAGTTTTCGTGTGTGGATTTTCGTTTACTTCTTAAATTTGGTTGGTGAGTTTTCAAGCTCTTGCCCCGCTCCAGCTTTTTGCGCGATCATTAAAGGCTTTAAAACTCGTTGCGCTGGTTCCGGGGCAGCAGAATCGGGGTGGTTAAAGGTGTTGGGTGGCCGTGAGGCGTCTCGGTCCTATTTCAAGCACCCATTGCGTGTTTATTTTATTAATTGGTGCTTATTTGCATAAATTAACGTGGCGTTTGGGAGGGGACGTGGAGAGTTTGATTAGTTGAAGGGAGGAAATGGAAAGAAAGGCGTCTTGTCTCCACCGAAAGTATAAAAAAGGCTGATTTTTTTTTTTTTTTTTTTTTTTTTCTTTCCGGGCCACCACATTTTCATGGCTTTGTTTAATTTTTGATGAATCTTCATGTCCAGTAGAGGGGAAAAAATAAAAGTCTGTATTTTGGTTCTGTTTTTCTCTGGAAAGGACCAATGCTCAGGTCTGGGCCTCCATCAGCTCCTTTCCCCAGAGCAGAAGGCGGGTGGCAACGTTCTCCTTTGGCTTCTCAAGGCTTGTATTTTTCCAAAGAAACCTCAAAGTAACGTTTTTATCTAGCCCTTAAGGATTCCCAAGGGAAAGCGGCTGCCTTCCGAAAACGAAGACGGGCCTCCCAGGAAGGCCGGAGTCAGCGGCAGCCCTGCCAGCTGGGAGGACGGGGAGTTTTTAACCAACAAAACCTGGGGGCTGTTTCCTTTTCAAAAAAGAACCAGAGGTGGCTGTTGCAGCGCTGAGTGATTTTTTTAATGCCATCTGAGGGATGAGTTTTGAGCAGTTTGGCTCCGGAGGGGGGGTGAGAAAGCGCGTGCCGGGAGGCGGCGGCACATTGTTGAATAATTACTAAAATGGCCTAAATATAGCATTGTTTAGACATTAAGGAAAGTTATAAAATCAAAAGGCTTCTGAGGTAGAATACAGCCACAGCTGGCATGTGAAGAATGCGACATCTGCGGTTCCGTATACAAGGTTGCTTGCGAAGCTACAGGAGGAATGGAACGGAACGCGATCATTCCGTGGCCTTGCCTTGTGACGAAGAGCAGATACGGGAACGAGATGCTGCTACGGAACTGATAAGCTGCCTACTCTCTACCCTGAGCCAACATTTCGTCAAATTTTGATGAAATGGTGTCCTTTGTGCGAACTTTGCTCATTACAATGTACCAAAACACGCCTCCATCCCGGAGGCTACCCGCTTCCAAGGTGAGACCACTCCTCCTTGAGTACACCAATCCTAGTAAAAGTATTAATGACTAAAGTCACTCAAACTCCACGTTGAAGATAAAAAAATAGTATAAAAATAGCCCGAGAGAGGGGGGATATCGGGGAAGACACCATCATGAACCAGTCAAGGAGAACTCCATCAGTGACGTCCGGGACCAGTCGACGGGCTGGGCCTTTCTTCCCCCCCATAGGGACGCCTTTGGGTAAGACTCAGAATATACTGAGTGTGTCCTCGGGGAACTTAGAAATCTCTCTAGAGAATCTCTCTCCTGCATTTATAGCCAGGCTGTATTGTTTATAACTTTGTTGCGTGTGTTGTGTGCTTAACACCACCTTTATTTGCACGTGCTTTGCAGACAGCGTATTTATCACCGGCAATCCTAAGAACCTCTATATCTGTTGTTTAAATAAACTGCACTGTTTAAGTAGCCGGTCGTTTCGGTTTCTCGCTGAACGTGACCAAAGACTCGAGAGTGGCCGTGCTAGTTCAGGAGCACGACTAGACTGAAGGTGCAGTCCACTGTTCGTGTATCCAAACCGTAACAGTTTAATACATACTAAACGCGACTGGACTGATGGTGGCGAATTGGGCATCGCTCGGAATTTAAACCCAGCCGCACCCGGCCTCCCACCTGGGTGAGGAGTGTCAGAACGCAAGGGGGTTTATCTTCCGCCAAAACCGCTTTGTCCCTTTTCACGCAGCAGAGGTGTCCCTGCCCAGGGCAGGGGGGTGGCACTGAATGGTCTGTAAGGTCCCTTCCAGCCCGAACTGTTCTGTGATTCTCAATCTTGTACAGAACACTTTACGTTAAAGCTTGGTTGAATTGTATATAGAAGTGTGCGCTTCCGCACTGGTACCTGGTTTTGGTGTATTGTAGGAATATTGTCGTTTTCATTTCTGTTCAGAAATGTACATTTATGCAATTTCTAGGAGTGCGACCCACATACTGCTTACAGACGGCACGCGCGGATGGCAGTCTGACTCCCTTTTGTTTTCAGATCTCCCTATGACTTTATCTAGCTGCCTTCTTGGACTAGTTATCTGTTGGATAATCCCGTGTCAGTTGCTAGATCTGGAGCATAAAGTGGTTGTTTTTTTTCAGTTCCGGGATTACTTACAAAGAACGTAATTCTGAAATGCTCCAGTGCTGCCTCCTACTGTTCGTAACATTGCTTTGATGATCCTGGCTATAGCATATACGCTTTCAAATTGACAAAAAATTCTCATCCTGTTAAAGACTGGATGTAGCAGGACAGGTTTGCTGCCCCAAAACGTGACCCTTCCATGATCCAAGGTAAAGAACAAGGACACTCTAAAGCCCATTTCACTGAAGGCCATCAGCCCACTGTGATGTAGGTCAGAGCATTGGGAAGATTAAATAACCAGTTTGTCAGTTCTCAGTGCCTCTGAGGCACAGTTACTTGCTACACAGTACAAAAGATTAAAAAAAAAGCTCGATCTGCGCTTGCAACTCATTTCACCATCGGTTTGAGCAAGACACACGTATCCAGAGGCGTGAGGTGTAACCCAGCGATTACAAGGATTAAATCCTGAACAGCACAATCCGTGCAAGCCCAGCAATGTATTTCCCACCACGAAAGGAATCGGTACTGACACGCTGTTATCACTGAATAACCGTAACTGGGTTAACGTTGCTGGAAAGGACCAGAGCCATCTACAGACGTCAAGAAGGGTCTAAAGAAGATATTTATCAGCGGCCTGCAGAAAACAAGTTGCAAGCAGAAAGCGGTGGATAAATACAGAGTATACAAGGAAAACTACTGTGTATACAAGGAAAGTATACAAGAGTATACAAGGAAAACGACAAGGTCCAACAACCTGCTGCTTAATAGCAACAGATAAATACCAAAAGGGTATTAGATGCCCTAGGTACCTAGATGCCCACCGCCTGCAAGATAAAACTGACACCAGACCAGGGCATAACCAAAAGGAATACGCAACAGTTCATATTGCATATGCAACATACGCAGCTTCAGAGAGTTACAAGAGGCTTAACTGAAAAGAAAATCAGTTCTGTTTTACCTCCAACCGGGACACTCTCTACGTGCACTGACCTCCAGACACTGTCCCACAGGCCTTCAAGGCACCTCTAGGAACAGCTGATGGCATTTGTGCTCACTCAGGTTTATCCCAGCACCCCCCAGACCTTCATGTCCCTCCCAGGAGCCTGGCTGTGCAAGGACACTGCTGTGTGCTCCCACTCTGCGCACTCACTCACGTTTGCTCTTCACTGATGTTCCTTCTCCTGGGCACGTTACTGGCCGTGTGCTTGAGAGGCATTTTGGGACAAGACCTGAGCCTTCAGGCACTGCCCTGACGCGATCCCCTCGTTAGGATGGAAATGCTGTTTTGGAGGCCAGCTCTGTCACAGAAGTGCTCATTCCCTGTCCCTGCCTGCAGCCACAGGACCACCACACCACAAAACTGTCACCAAGCCTCAAGAGCACTCAAGCCTTATACCAAGAGAGGAGCTAAGAAGGAGAGCGCTGAAGTGGAAAGGGAGCAGCTCTGGGAAGACCAAGCGCTGGTGCTCCTTGACAGTGCTCCGGTGCCGGGACCTTTTCCCCTCCAGCTCTGCACGCAGGATCTGCCCCTGCAGCTCTAGAGAAGGTCTCAAAGGAAGGATCTCAGGCAAACAATTAATTGGAAGGTCCTTTATTTTGTTAAAACAGAGAGGGAGGGTGGCTCCTCCTTTACACAGTCTCTGGGTCACACAGAAGGTGGATAAATAAGTAATTAGAAATGGCACAAATAATGACATTTCTCTGTGGACAATATTATAATATAGAAAACAAAGCAAAAATACCCCAAACTCCCAACCAAAACCAACCTGCAATGAGTTCCATTAGGAGTGATTTGCAGAAGACGACAAGCAGTTTAATGCTTCTGAAAGCATCCAGTTATCAGTTTCCACACTGCATCCTTGAGCTGCTGGTTCCTCATGCTGTAGATGAAGGGGTTCACTGCTGGAGGCACCACGGAGTACAGAACTGCTGTCACCAGATCCAGGGATGGGGAGGAGAGGAAGGGGGGCTTCAAGTGGGCAAACACTGCAGTGCTGACAAGCAGGGAGACCACGGCCAGGTGAGGGAGGCACGTGGAAAAGGCTTTGTGCCGTCCCTGCTCAGAGGGGATCCTCAGCACGGCCCTGAAGATCTGCACATAGGACACCACGATGAAAACAAAACACCCAAACAATAAATAGACAGTAAGAACAAGAAGCCCAACTTCCCTGAGGTAGGCGTGTGAGCAGGAGAGCTTGAGGATCTGGGGGATTTCACAGAAGAACTGGTAAATAGCATTGCCCTGGCAGAGGGGCAGTGAAAATGTATTGGCCGTGTGCAGCAGAGCAGTGAGAAAGCCACTGCCCCAGGCAGCTGCTGCCATGTGGACGCAAGCTCTGCTGCCCAGGAGGGTGCCGTAGTGCAGGGGTTTGCAGATGGCCACGTAGCGGTCGTAGGCCATGACGGTGAGAAGAAAATACTCAGCTGACATAAAAAAGAAAAAGAAAAAGAAAAAAAGCTGGGAAGCACATCCTGAGGAGGAAATGGTCCTTGTATCCCAGAGGGAACTGGCCATGGATTTGGGGAGAGTGGTGGAGATGGAGCCCAGGTCAAGAACAGAGAGGTTGAGGAGGAAGAAGTACATGGGGGTGTGGAGGTGATGGTCCCAGGCTACGGCGGTGATGATGAGGCCGTTGCCCAGGAGGGCAGCCAGGTAGATGCCCAGGAAGAGCCAGAAGTGCAAGAGCTGCAGCTCCCGCGTGTCTGCGAATGCCAGGAGGAGGAACTGGGTGATGGAGCTGCGGTTGGACATTTGGTGCCTCTGGGCACTGGGACCTGTCTCTGGAAGAAAAAAAAAAAAAAAAGTGAGAAATTAGAGCAGACTTCTTTCAAATAAAAGTATTCTATTGCTCTTAGAGCCCCACCCAACTGCGTCTCCCCTTTCAGGAAGACCTTTGGAAGGTCCTTTCTGTACACTCTGGTTGGTGCTGGCTGACAGTCCAGCAGGGAGCTGAGAGCTCTGCAGGATGCAGTCCTGCCCTACAGCCATGGGTAAAAAGGAACACGGGGTGATCTCAGATTAAATCCGCTTGTGGCATCAAAGGGCTTTTCAGCATTGTCATCCCAAATTCACCCGACTGCAGAGCAGAGCTGAGGGCACCTTTTTGTTGCTGTTCTCTTTTCCCACCACAGCCGAGGGGTGTTTTCAAGGCAGAAATCCCTGTCATTTCTGTTGTGCTGCAAGTGAAACCTCGTGGGTCCTAAGAGCCAAGGGGACCGTCCCTCCGTGCAGAGTGAGGACAGCGAGTTTGTCCATCGGAATTGCTCTCAGCTGCCCTGTGCTGGTACCTCTCTCAGCTGGAGGACAATCCCAAGCAGACATTCCCATGAGAAGAAACCGGACGCTGCTGAGAGCAGAGGGAGACCATTTACAAGCGCAGGTCTCCCAACCCTTCATGCCATCTCTTTGGACCCAAGGAGGATCTCGGCTCTCCCCTCCCAGCCAGGGACACAGAGGGCTCATTGCGGCTGCCTACCTTCAGCCCTCCAGCTGGATTTACGTGGCCTTGGCACTGCCATGTCTACTCTGTGGGGCTCCTAGACAACACAGAGATGCCACGGGAGAGCTGTGCCCTTCTGGAGGGCAGCGTGCAGCCAAGCAGGACGCTCCAGGGAGAGAGTCAACTACCCTAAAGATGGGGTATCCTGATGGGAGGGTCGTCTTACTCTCAGTCCCTCACACTGCCGTCCCCAGAGCCCCAAAAATAAGTGGATTTGGATGCTGTTCCTCCATGGATACACCCGCGTGACAGGACATGCAGCATCAGCGTCTGAGCTGCACCTGAATCCTCAGCCCTCACCACAGCAAAAAGAAGGGAAAGAACAAGGGCAGCAGAGGCAAGAGGGGAACATGCCAAAGTTCTGCCAAGAGAGTCAGGACAGGGAGACACAGTCAGACACTCGAGCATTTCTCCTCTTTGGTGGTTGGGCTGCTAGAAAGGCAACTCAAGACTAAATCACCAGCATATTAAGGGGTGGGGAACTCTACTGTGTGGGAGAGGAGACCACGAAATGTCTCCGGGGAAGGTATCCCCACTTGAGGGGATGGCAGGGAGGTGCCATCCTAAACAGGAAAAGAAATTCCTATCTCCCACTACCCATCCATCCCACCAAGAGTGGAAAATTACAACTTCTTTTCTCTCAGGTAAATGCTGCCTTGTAGTCCTTCTTCAAAAAGACCATTAGCAAATGTCCTGGGGGTGATCTGGAGCTGGAAACCTGACCCACACAGCACCCACCCGACTTCAGAAGGACCCTGCCATGCCCTGGGTGGAGTCACTCATTCCCTCCATAGCTTCTCCCCACAGGGCCATGGGGAGCTCCCTGGGCAGGCTGAGAGCTGACCCGGGCAGGCAGCAGAGTCCCTGGCCCAGCACACAGTTCCCGGGGACACGGGGACCCTGCTCTCAAGGACGGTCCTGAGCACCCCTGGATGCACACCCACCTTCACAGCCCTGCAGCCGTCCCTGGGAGAAGGCAGCCGACATGCCCTGTACCTTTGATGATGTGGTAGGGGCGCCCTGCTCTCGAGCACATCCTCAACACCGACGGAGCCTTGAGAGCCTTCCTGACAGATCACATGAGACATGGGCCGTGCCAGCTTTAGGAGACTGATCCAGGAAGCCTCTCCACATTATACTGCAGCAGAGACACATCATGCCCTGTCCCTCTGATGGCGCAGCAGGGAAGCCCTGTTCCACACGTTGTCCTTCTCCTCTACGCTAGAGAAACTGTGAGAGTTGTACTTGCAGATCCCGTAGGCTGTGGGTTGTTCCTGCTTCTGGAGATCCCTCCAGCAGCTGCAGATTCATTGCCCTGCAGCCAGAGACTGTGGCAAAGGCTGTGAGGATTTCTCCCAGTGAGCTCTCAGTATTCTCCCACCACAGGCTGCCTTTAAGCTCTGCCGGCCTCACACATCTCCCCTGGTGCCTGCAGGCAGTGCCCTCAGCCCTGCTGCGCTTGGCAGAGGAGCTGCTCCTGGGCAGGGCTGTCTCTCTGCAGCGCTGCCCGCTTGCCATGAGCTCCCGCCGTCCCAGGAGCCCAGCCCAGCTCCGCAGCAGAGGACCAGCCCGAGGCGTTTTAGTGACCCCTCTGGTGGGTTTGGTACCGACTCCATGAAACTCAGACCCTGAGAGGAAGATGAAGTCGAAGTCAGATTCAAACCCCAAAGTTTCCTGGAGCATTAATGGGTCCCACTGAGGACCATTACCGACAAAGCCTCCACAGTGGCTGGTTAGAGCAGTCAACTGGTGGCAGAGAGGCAGAGGGAATGTAAAGGCGGAATAGATTTGGAGTAAGCCTGGATGGGTTACATTCAGGCAAAGGACCAAGCCGCGACCCCCAGCCCCTGGGAAGGGAGATCCTGTCCCTCAGGAGTAACTCCGGGCTCTTCCTGGGGCAGTGTGATGTGGGGATGCTCAATGCCAACGGCAGGACTGTGGAACAAGAGCTCCCAGGCTCTTGGGCGGCGAAGGGGAGGCAATGAGACGCTAATGGTGTCAGGATAAAGTGCTTCCTCATAGGCATCAGTGGCAGAGACAGCAGCCGTAGCCGAGGGCAGAAAGAGCTCATCTCTGTTGGTGCATTTCAGACTTTCTTCATCCCTCTGTCAGCTCCACCACAGGCTGTCCTGCAGTGTCCCACACCTGCACCTCTTTCTCTGCAGGCTGTAGACACCCACCCTGCTACCACACCTTGCTCTCACCTCAGCATCTTCCTTCCTTTACTGATATCTCTCCATCCTCCCTGGCTGCTCCTTGAAACACAAAGCCTCGGGCTGATCCCGTCTCCCTCTGGGTGACTTGTTACAGCACAGCACTGCCCTTGGAGTGACATTTCTTTTTCTTCCTGTGCAGTCTGGACCTCCCCAAATGAAGGTTGCGTCGTTATTTCTTTCTCATGCTGTACCTTACGAGAAAGAAAAGGTCCGTCATCTCTGAAAGCAGCCTTCAAGCACTCTCAGGCTACTGCTATACTGCTTGGAGCCCCCCCAGTGCTGGGGTGAAGAACTCCAGGTCCCTCAGCCACCCCACACAGGTCGTGTGCACTAGGTCCCCAACCCCACCTTGGCAGACCTCCACTCGACACTCTCTAGTCCATCACTACTTCTCAGAAATGGGGAGCAACACACTGGGACACAGCCATGTGTGTGGGGCCAGACCGGTGCTGAGCTGAGGGGGACGAGAACTCAGGTTGTCTGGGTGGCCCGCGTTCCTCCTAATGCAGCTTGGCCTTGTTCATAGTGTCCATACTCTACTGGCTCGTAGTGCCCAGGCCCAGGTCCTTCTCCTCAGAGCCTCTGCTCAGCCGGTCAGGTCCCAGCCTGTCCTGATGGATGCGCTTATTCTCCCCCTTCCTCCCGGCACACACCGATGCAGGACTGGCCACTTCTCCTTGTAAAACTTCAAGTGACTACTGTTGGCCGAATCCCAGTTTCACAAAGTCCCCATGGACTGAAGCACCGTTTGCTCAGCATTTAATGATCGCATGCAGCTGGCTCATCTTGACTGGGATGCCTCTCACAAGAGAAGAGCATGAGGAGTTGCAGGGCACTACAAATATCTCTCCTAGAGAAACTTGGGGGTCGGTGCTGATCATGCCATAGGTCTGGACCCAGAGGGGAAGTTGCCCTTTCTGGGAGAGAGCAGCAGGAACACCTGTGGCTCTGCCTGGGGGGTGGAAGATGACTCAACTGAGAGCTGAAGGGCCAGCACGGGAGGGCAGAACATGGGCACCGCTGTGGTGGGTGGATGTCTGTCTGCTATGGATCCCCTGCTCAGGAAGAGGAAGCAGATGAGGCCTTCTTCAGCCACCTGGAAGAAACGTCATGTTTGCAGGCCCTGGTCCTCATGGCAGACCTGAACTACCCCAGCATTTGCTGAAGGGGCAACACGGTGAGGTGCAAGCCTTACAGGAGGGTTTTGGAGCTCACTGGGGATGTCCTGCTTACAAGGGTGACTGTGATGCCATGAGGTGAAGTGCCCTGCGGGACTTCCTCCTTACAAACAGGGAAGAGCTGGTCAGGGCTGTAACAGTCAGGGACGAGAAGGTAAAGGTGAGGCTCCTGAAAGAAGCAAACCCATAGGTTTTTCCTTGTGTTTCTTCCCCTCTTCTGAGTCGCCTTTTTAAATCTTCTTTTATTTTTCCCCCTGACAGCCAGAATGTTTTATCAAAACTGGTTTTCAGCAAGAAAGTTGTCAGTGACTGAGGAGGAATCTGCTTACAAAGCTTTCTGTTCTACCTGGCAAAGTTCAAGAATGGATGGAAGGAAGAACACAGGCTTTTCCTCTTTGCCCTCTTTGGCTCTGGTTTTCCCTGATAATCAAACCTTCTCCTTTTCTCCGTCTCTCCTGCTTACCTTTACTTCCCACATCTCGTTTGTCACCATCTCCACACTGCTTTCTCTCTGTTTCTCTCCTAATGAAAGGTTAAAGCCACTTTGCTGAGGTGTTTTATCTTTCAGTAGAATTACCCTTAGCCCATCCTAAAAGATGTATTTAAATAGACTAGAGTAAGAACAATTCAGAAACCCCTATGTTTTTCTCCATCGACTGTAAAGAGACCCTTGGGCAAGAGCCCAAATCCAATCACTTACCTACTGTTTATAGCGGAGTCCTACTCTAAGTCCCATAAGAAGTTTGTTCTTTGTGCAGAAAAGGATGTCTTCTTGTTCTCGGCTGATTCTCCTCTCCATTCTTCTGTTTTCCTTCCAGCCTGTGCCCGAATGTCCCCATGAGCCTCTTTTCTCATCCTTCTACATTCTTTTGCTCTGTCTCATCTTTTTTTAACCTCCTGAAGCATTGCTTCCTCCACTGACCATCTGACCTTACTCATTGCAGCTGGGATACGAAATATTGAACCATACCAGTGTCACGGAGCTCCTTCTTTTGGGCTTCTCCTCCACCATCAGGAGCACCTAACGGCAATAACTCTCCGTGCTTTGTACCTGGTTATCTTAGTTTGCCCTTTTTAGAGGCCTGGTTGACGGAGTCCCTTGGGAAGCAGTCCTGAAGGGCAAAGGAGTCCTGGAAGGCTGGACAGGAGCAGGCCGTCCCCATGTGCCTAAAACCAGGCTGGCGGGGAAGAAGACCAGCCTGGCCAAACAGAGAGTTTTGTCTTGAACTTGGGGAAAAAAGGAGTTTATGACCTTTTGAAGAAGGGGCGGGCAACTCAGGGGGACCACAAGGATGTCGTGAGCTTATGCAGGGAAAAAATTAGAGGGGCCAAAGCCATCTAGGTCTTTACCTGGCTACTGCCGTAAAAGACAATAAAAAATGTTTCTATAATTACATTAGAAACACAAAGAGAGCTAAGGAGAATCTCCATCCTTTATTGGATGCAGCGGGAAACATAGTGATAATGGGTGAGGAAAAGGCTGAGGTACTTCATACCTTCTTTGCCTCAGTCTTTAACGGTAAGACCAGTAGTTCTCTGGGTACGCAGCCCCTGAGCTGGAAGACAGGGATGGGGAGCAGCATGGAGCCCCCGTAATCCAAGGGGACTAGTGAGGGACCTGCTACAGGACCTAGACATAGACAAGTCTATGGGGCCAGATGGGATCCACCCAACGGTACTGAGGGAGCTCTTGGAGAAGCTCACCAAGCCCCTTTCCATCTTTTATCAGATGCCCATCTACAAGAAGGGAGAGAAGGAGGATCCGGGGACCTACAGGCCTGTCGTCTGACCTCGGTGCTGGGGAAGATTATGGAACAGATCATCCTGAGTGCCATCATGCGGCACATGAGGACAACCAGGTGATCAGGCCTAGTCAGCATGGGTGTATGAAAGGCAGGTCCTGCTTGACAAACCTGATCTCCTTCTATGAGAAGGTGACCCGCTTAGTGGAGGAGGGAAAGGCTGTGGATGTTCTTTACCTAAACTTTGAGAAAGTCTTTGACAGCCATTTCCCAAAGCATTCTTCTGGAGAAACTGCCTGCTCAGGGCTTGGGCAGGCGTACTCTTTGCTGGTAAAAACCTGGCTGGATGGTTGGGCCAAAGAGTGGCCAAAGTGGTGGTGAACAGGGTTTAATGCAGTTGGCAGCTGGTCACACGTGGTGTTCCCCAGGGCCTACAACTGGGGCCAGTTCCTTTTCATGTCTTTATCAATGATTTGTATGAATGTTTCGAGTGCACCCTCAGTAAGTTTGCAGGAGACACCAAGTTGTGCTGGAGTGTCGACCTGCTTGAGGGTAGAAAGGCTTTGCAGGGGGATCTGGACAGGCTGGATCGATGGGCCGAGGCCAATGGTATGAGGTTCAACAAGGCCAAGTGCCGGGTCCTACACTTGGGTCACAACAACCCCATGCAGCGTTACAAGTTTGGGGAAGAGCAGCTGGAGAGCTGCCTGGCAGAAAAGGACCTGGGGGTTCTGGTTGACAGCCGGCTGGATACGAGCCAGCAGTGTGCCCAGGTGGCCAAGGTGGCCAACAGCATCCTGGCCTGTATCAGGACCAGTGTGGCCAGCAGGACTCGGGAAGCGACTGTAGGTCCCACCTCGAGTGCTGTGTCCAGTTTTGGTCCCCTCAGTTTAAGAAAGACATTGAGGTCCTGGAGCATTTCCAAAGAAGCTGAACGAAGGTGGTGAAGGTTCTGGAGCGTCTGAGGGAGCTGGGGGTGTTCAGCCTGGAGAAAAGGAGGTTGAAGACCTTCTTGCTCTCTACAACTTCCTGAAAGGAGGTTATAGGGAGGTGGGTGTTGTCTCTTCTCCCAAGTAACGAGATACATGAAGAGAGGAAATGGTTGTAAGTTGTGCCAGGAGAGATTTAGATTGGATAGTAGGAAAAACTTCTTCACTGAAATGTTTGTCAAGCACTGGAACAGGCTGCCCAGGCTGAGTCACCATCCCTGGAGGTGTTTACGGGATGTTGAGATGTGGCACGTAGGGATGTGGTGTAGTGGTGGACGTGGCAGTGTGAGGTTTACAGTTGGACTCAATGATCTTGAAGGTCCTCTCCAACCTAAATGATCGTGTGAGTCGATGATTCTTTTGAAGCTCAGGACTTTGTTTCGTCCTTGCCCCTTCTTTGGGAGGCCAGGAGGTGCCACAGGATGTTCCTACCCTTGGCATTGCTCCCCCTCACATCCCACTGCCCCCAGGAAGAGCCCTGGGCCACAAGTGAGGGACAGGAACTGCCTTGCCAGGGCCGGGGGGCGAGGGCTTGGCCTTTCTGCTGCATCAAACCAAGCCAGGGTTTGCTCAGCATCACAGCCACCTGCACTCTGCCTTTGCCCACCTGCAGTCACAGCCTCCACTTATCTGCTCTAACGAGTCCCTGGGGAGGCCTTGTCAGTAAAGGCCCTCAGAGGGCTCATTAATGCTTCCAGGTACTTGGAGTTTTTCCTTCTGATTTCTTGAGCACTCTGTTCAATCTTCTCTCAGGATCTGAGGCTCATGGACCCAGCAGCAAATACCCCGTGGGGCTCATTAAAAGACAGAAAGCCCTAACAAGGTATTTCTCTCTTTGTAACTTTCTTCAAGTCTTCAAGAGCAGTACAGCTAACTGGAGAGGTTCTGTAGTGTAGTTAAGGAGGAAGGTTTCCAAGTGCATCTAATGAAAGCGATTTCTTGCTTTTCAAGGGTATATTTTATTCCTTTTCAGTGTAAAGAAGAGGTGACAGAAGCATTCTCCAAGGGACAGTGATGCAGAGTGTCTCCTCAGGAGGTCTGGACAGGGAGGAAAAGCGGTCCCTTGGGGTCTGGCACTGTGTGGACAGCTTTGCTCCTCACCTCCCACACCCCACCATTTCTGGCATTGGCCACCTGGGACTTCCATCACTGCTCCTTGCATCAGACTTCTCCACTGACCTCTGCAGCTGGATGTTACAGCCCCATTGCACCATCTCCCACCTGCTCAGCTGAGAGACCTGGCTGCACACGGGCACAGGAGAATTTGTCCTGTTCCTCAGAAAAGACAAGTAAAGCATAATCAGTTTTCATAAATGATAAAATAGACTCTGTAATCATACGCTAAGTACAAGCTACCGCTAAGGAGCTTGCCTTTCTGCAAGGGAAAATCTTAATGAGAAATATTTGAGGCAGGTAGACACAAAAAGATAGATCTAAACACAATTAAAGAGCTGGCTTAGGAGACAGTTGGAGTGTGTAAAGACAGGCAAGCTTTTAATCCCCGAAGCTCAAAGCAGCAGCACAGGTGAGAGGTATCTGAATGAGCAAAGAGCAAAGGCAGGAGAAAACTGGAGAATAATGGAAAGGGCCTTTGCCTAGACAGCCTGCGTCTGAAACGATGACTGCAGAAACGGCCGTTGCACCAGGATAAGTGTAAGTATATGAAAGATTAGAGGAAGTAAACACGCTGCATTAGAGGGAGACTAGTGGTAATGAGGTTGCAGGGGAAGATCGATGTTTCTTTGGAATATCCCTTTTGAAAGGTCATGGGATCGGCAGAGGTCTCTTGTGAGAAGTGAAAAATCGGTCTTGCGCTCCTCTGTGCAAGAGGCCAAGAGTGCAACCCAGGGAAGCCCAGGCTGTACAAGCTCACTTTGGTGATCAGTGTGCCATCACTGAGAGTCTTCCTGGGGGACATTTCTGGGCACCAATAGCAGAAGAACGTGTCCAAGAACCATCAGCATGGAGTTACCAAGGGTAAATCAAAGAAAAAGGAAGGAAGGTGGAAGCAAGGACAAGTAGACGGGGAGGAATAAAGGGAAATTGTCCAAGCAGCCAGGGGTCAGGTTAAGCAAGCCAAAGCCCAGATGGAGTTAAGTGTGGCCTGGAACGCCAAGGGCAACAAGCAAAACTTCTATAGCTATGTCAGTGACAAAAGGAAGACTAGGGAAAATGTGTGCCCACTCAGGAAGGAAACGGGAGACCTGGTCACCCGGGATATGGAGAAGGCTGAGGTACTCAATGACTTCTTTGCCTTGGTCTTCACCGGCAAGGGTTCTAGCCACACCTCCCAAGTCACAGCAGGCAAAGGCAGGGCCTGGGAGAATGAGGTACTGCCCACAGCAGGTGACGATCAAGTACGAGACCATCTAAGGAAGCTGAAGGTGCACAAGTCCATGGGACCTGATGAGATTAATCCGCGGGTCCTGAAGGAACTGGCAGATGAAGTTACCAAGCCACTATCCATCATATTTGAGAACTCGTGAAGTTCTTGCTGGCTGAAAAAGGGGAAACACAGCACCTGTTTTCGACAAGAGAATATAGTTGGATCTGAGGAACTACAGGCCGGTCAGTCTCGCCTCTGTTCCCAGCAAGGTCATGGAGGAGATTCCTCCTGGAAACTTGGCTAAGACCCATGGAAAATAAGGAGGTGACTGGTGACAGCCAATATGGCTTCACTAAGGGCAAATCGTGACTGACAAATATGATGGCCTCCTACGATGGTGGTGGTAGGCATTTGTGGATAAGGAAGGAGCAATGGATATCATCTGCCTGGACTTGTGCACAGAATTTGACACTGTCCCGCTCACCATCCTGGTCTCTAAATTGGAGAGTCGTGGATTTGGTGGAAGGATCGCTCGACGGATACAGAATTGACTGGATGGCTGTACTCAAAGAGTTGCGGTCAATGGCTCAATGTCCAAGTGGCGAGCACTGATGAGTGGTGTTCCTCAAGGGTTGGTACTGGGACCGGTGCTGTTCAACATCTTGGTTGGCAACATGGAGAGTAGGATTGTGTGCACCCCAACAAGCTTGCTGATGACACCAAGCTGTGTGGCACGGTCAACACGCTAGAGGGAAGGGTTGCCATCCAGAGGGACCTGAACAGGCTGGAGAGCTGGGCCCGTGCAACCGTCATGAAGTTCAACAAGGCTGAGTGCAAGGTCCTGCACTGCGTCACAGCAAACCCAGGCACAACTACAGGCTGGGCAGAGAATGGCTTGAGAGCATCCCTGAGGAGAAGGCCTTGGGTGTATTGGTTGCTGAGAGGCTCAACATGAGCTGGCGATGGGTGCCACAGCCCAGAAAGCCAACTGCATCCTGGGCTGCATCACGAGCAGCATGGCCAGCAGGTTGAGGGAGGTGATTCTCCCCCTCTGCTCCACTCTAGTGAGACCCCCACCTGGAGTCCTGCGTCCAGCTCTGGGGCCCACAATATAAGAAGGACATGGACCTGCTGGAGTGAGTTCAGAGGACATGAAGATGATCCGAGGGCTGGAGCACCTCTGCCATGAGGACAGGCTGAGAGAGTTGCGGGTGTCCAGCCTGGAGAAGAGAAGGCTCCGGGGAGACCTTAGAGCCCCTTCCAGTCCCTAAAGGGCTACAGAAAAGGTGGAGAGTAACTCTTTGTCAGGGAGTGTAGCAATTGGACAAATTTTCTATTAAAAGAGGGTAGATTTACCTTTGCTATTGGGAAGAAATCTTTCCCTCTGAGGCTGGTGAGACACTGGCACCGGCTGCCCAGAGAAGCTGTGGATGCCTCTTCCCTGGAGGTTTCGAGGCGAGGTTGGATGGGATCTTTGAGTAACCCGGTCTAGTGGGAGTTGTCCCTGCCAAGACAACCCGCATGCTGATGGATTGAACCACGAGCCGACAGGGACTATAAACTAGTGCCATGCCAGCCCCCAGCTGGGACCCTCACCACCCTCACTTGAGAACTACAGATCAACGGGACACCGTTGAACTCCAAGGACCGTCAAGATGCCAGCGGGCCTGTGGTGGTGACTATACTCTTGCTGTGCTCCGTAACACTGCTTCTCTCTTTTCTTCCTGTTCTCTATTTCCTCCTTTACTCTATTGCTCGTCTTGCTGACTAATGCTGGGGAATAACAATAAATCTGCAGTGAGCGGCATCTGACCTCATTTGTGTCTTAATCTCATGCTCATAATCAGCCCGAACCCCTCCCGGACCAAACGTAGTCAGACCAGGACGTAACAAGGGCCTTGTGATGTGAGGGGTGACTCTCATTGCCAAGGGGTGACCTCGTTGCTGTCTTCAACAGGAGTTGTTGACAGCAGTTGTTCAACAGGGGAGTGCAGAGGGAGGTGCTGACCTCTTTTCTCTAGTGTCTGGTGATAGGATGCAAGGCAATGGCTTACAGCTGTGTCTGTCAAAGTTCAGTCTGGCTATTGGAAGTAAGTTCTTCCCTAGAAGAGTGGTCAAGGGGTCGATGACCCCAAGCCTGCCATTGATCAAGAAGTGACGTGACAACACTCTTAGATATGTGCCTTAACTTGCAGGTTGCCCTGTGTGGAGTCAAGAGTTGGACTTGATGATCCTCATGGCTCCCTTCCAACTGCTGTGATTCTATGAGCCCCATCCAGTTCCTCCTTGTCTGTGAGTAAGAGTGCAAATGTGGTCAGCTCAGGAGCTTTCTCGGCCAAAACCTGTCTTCAGCATCCTCTGGAATTCTCTTGGGCTGATTCTTTCCAGCGCCACTGACCTTGCAGCAGATTTTGTGGTGGTTCAACTACCCACGTAAGGCTGGAGCAGCGACTACAAGGCTTCCTCCGAGACAAGGCGCTCTGCGCTCCCTGCTCCCCTGTGCACAGAGCACACCTCTGCCTCCTCACCACCCTGCCTGCCTTCCTGAGGAACCCTACCCATCCATGGCTGCCCTCCCACCACCCAGCCTGTCCCACGACAGCTCTGCCATCCCATGGAGGCAGGGCAGAGACAGATGCCGGTAAAGAGGAAGCTGATGGATATTGGATGTGGAGTCCATCGGAGACGATGACAGAAGAAGAGAGGGCGCGAAGCAGGCAAAGGTGACCCAAATTGAGGTGTTGCTTGCGAGTCGCTTCTTTTACAGGACCCTGACTGGCCAACAGCTGGGAGGAGCCATTTTGAGGCAAAGAGGCACATCACAAAACCACTCATCCCAACAGAGGAACATACAGGGGCTGAGTAAAATTAGGGGCAGAGAGGAGGGACTCCTGACTTCTCATGCCACCATCAAGTACAGGTGAGCTTTGCCTTTTCTCAAAACATGCCCGTGTGACACAGGCACTAAATATCAAAGCCTTTTCTGTAGCCTGTCCTTGCTTTCACTTCCTAATGGCTGCTTCGAGGCCGCTGCCAGCGCACTGTCCGTCACTGGCACGGCCCTGCTGCCCCAAATGTGGTCCCATAGACCTGCTGCACAGGAACGGTAGAGGGTAAGTTCATTCAGGGCGGGGAGATGCAACCCTGGCACAGTCCCCTGACAGCCCTCTCGGCTCTGTCCTTATCAGCCTTCCTGCTTGGGCAGCCTCCAGCAGTGCCCTTGTCGCGCAGGAGCTGCTGCGAGCTGATGTGTGACAGAGAAACCTGATTCTCCTTCTCACATCTCATTTCTGACATGCACGCGGTGCCCCGTGCTTCTCCAGGGACAGGCCTGCTCCCCAGAGAGTCTTTCCCCAGCTGACCCGGTCAGTGCTTGCCTGGCCAGACATTCCTGGTTCCCTCCCCATGCTCCCTGCAAGGCCTCGAGCTGGTGGTGCTGCTCTGCAGAGCAAGGGGCTTGTGGAGCCCCTGGGCAACGAGGAGAGCCCACACTGGCTGTGCTGGCCAGGCTGGGAAGCAGACCCTTCCCAGGGCTCTGTGGACAATCACGGGACATTCCGTCTCTCTCAGGGAGTGTGTCAGGCTCATCACGGGATCTAGCCCATGGCCCTCATTAGCCTGGCCATCTTTTGCTTTTACCTTATTGTGAAACTCCATCCATTGTGCACCCAACGCAAGGCACGCGGTGTCTCTGGACACCTCTTGTGCTCTTCTGGTAGCTCCTGATAGCGCCCTGAAGAACAGGAGTCTTCAGCAGGTACAGGAGCCCACGGCAGGGATGATTTATAGGGTCCCTTCTAACCCAAACCGTTCTATGATTCTATGATTCTATGAAAAAAGCAAGTATTTGTGTAGTGACAGGTTTATAACTGATACAATGACCACAAGACAAATGCTGCCGGAAATAAATACGAGGTCACTTGTAAAGAGAGATGGGAGATTCGCTGCTGCTGAAGCAAACTGGTAGAATCACAGGCCTTCCAGAGGGCACCCTTGAGCTCCTTGTTCCTCAGGCTGCAGATGAGGGGATTCACTGTTGGAGGAACCACCAAGTACACAACAGCCACCACCAGATCCAGGGATGGGGAGGAGAGGAAGGGGGGCTTCAAGTGGGCAAACACTGCAGTGCTGACAAGCAGGGAGACCACGGCCAGGTGAGGGAGGCACGTGGAAAAGGCTTTGTGCCGTCCCTGCTCAGAGGGGATCCTCAGCACGGCCCTGAAGATCTGCACATAGGACACCACGATGAAAACAAAACACCCAAACAATAAATAGACAGTAAGAACAAGAAGCCCAACTTCCCTGAGGTAGGCGTGTGAGCAGGAGAGCTTGAGGATCTGGGGGATTTCACAGAAGAACTGGTAAATAGCATTGCCCTGGCAGAGGGGCAGTGAAAATGTATTGGCCGTGTGCAGCAGAGCAGTGAGAAAGCCACTGCCCCAGGCAGCTGCTGCCATGTGGACACAAGCTCTGCTGCCCAGGAGGGTGCCGTAGTGCAGGGGTTTGCAGATGGCCACGTAGCGGTCGTAGGCCATGATGGTGAGAAGGGCAAACTCTGCTTCAAAGAAGAAGGCAAGCAGAAAGACCTGGGCAGCACATCCCGCATAGGAGATGACGCTGGTGTCCCAGAGGGAATTGGCCATGGATTTGGGGAGAGTGGTGGAGATGGAGCCCAGGTCAAGAACAGAGAGGTTGAGGAGGAAGAAGTACATGGGGGTGTGGAGGTGATGGTCCCAGGCTACGGCGGTGATGATGAGGCCGTTGCCCAGGAGGGCAGCCAGGTAGATGCCCAGGAAGAGCCAGAAGTGCAAGAGCTGCAGCTCCCGCGTGTCTGCGAATGCCAGGAGGAGGAACTGGGTGATGGAGCTGCTGTTGGACATTTGCTGTTTCTTGTCACGGGGGCTCTGTCCAAAGAAGGAAAAACACAGGGAAAAATTAGGACAGCCTTCTTTGAGCAAAGATGCTCCCTTTTTCTTACGTTGTCTGTGTTTTTCATTTTTCACTATCACGTCTGGTGAGTGTTCTTTTTAAGGGCAGAAATCCTCAGTTTTATCACTAAACATGGGAAGAGTCTTGAGACGGGACAAGCAAGACGGGACAAGGCTCAGCTCCCTTTGGCTTAGTGCAGAGCCAGGAGAGCTGCAGTGTCCATCAGTCTTTTTCCCATCTGTCCTGCACTTTTGCTTGTGCTGCACCTGAAGACGAATTCACACACAACTTGCTCTTGCATAAAACCCAAACAGCTGAGCTCCCACGGGAGCAGAGGAGCACTGGTTCAAAGAGCAGATCTGCGAACTCTTCTCTGTCTCAGCCCAGAGATGGAGCTGTGAGTGTGATGGAGACAGCAGGACACGACACAACCCCTCCCAGCGAGAAGCAAAGGACTCGGAGAGGAGAGTGCCGAACCCCCGAGGAAAGGCTCAGCCCTCCCTGGGATCCCACCGGAGAGCTGTGCCTTTCTGGGGGCAGCTGGCAAGCCCAGCAGGACAGGCAAAGCGGACAGTCAGGGGTCCCAGAGATGGGGTGCTCTAGAGAGTGACGTCATTGCCCCTCAGTCAACGCCCAGAAGACAACTCCAGTGAAGGACCAAAAGAGAGCTGCCTGAACGCCCCCTCCCCAGTGCGTGTCGGCATTTCCCCCCAGCCCTTGCCCATGTCTCTGCTGCCTGGAGCTGCCCCTGCCCGGAGCCCTTTGTCTGCGCCCAGGTCTCCTCCCTGCCAGTGCCCCCAGAGCCCATCCCACCCGCTGGGGGCTCAGCTCTGCCCTGCACACCCCTCCCGGCAGCAGGGCACTGCCCAGGGCCATCTCTGGCTGTGCAGGCTCCCGTGGGGACATCGAGCAACCCTGATGAGGCTGGAAAAGCGATATTGGTGCTGTCTGTGAGCAGCAGGCTGTTGCTTCCTGATACTCCCTGGTTCATTCACCTCTAACAGAAACAGATTGGGAATTTCAGTGCCTCCTCCCGAACTGAGAGATAAAGCTCTCTGCCCACCCAGAAAACGCAGAGTAGGAGATTAAAAGAACAGAATCCTTGCCTTTCAGGCAGAGCCTGCCTCGCTGTGCTTCTTGAAAAGTCTCCTGTAGTCACCTGCAGCTGTGGGCAGCCCCGAACCACGCAGCACCCCCTCGACAGCAGGGCCCTGCCCTGCCGGAGTTTCTCCTTCCACCCACAGCTTCTCCCCACAGAAGCTCCGGGGGCAGCTCCCCGGGCAGGCTGAGAGCTGACCCTGGCAGACGGCAGAGGCCCTGCCCCGGCAAACAGCCCCTGGGGTGCAGGGACCCTGCTCTGAAGGACAGCCCTGGGCACCCCTGGCTGCACGCCCACTTGCACACCTCCACAACCATCCCCAGCAGAAAGCAGCCGTCGTGCCCTGTGCCTCTGATGGCGCAGCAGGGAAGCCCTGCTCGGGAGCACACCCTCCTCCTGTACAGTAGAGAAACTAAGAGAGTCCTCCTGACAGATGCCATCGGCTGTCAGAGGCACCAGGTCTAGGAGATCCCTCCAGGAACTGAAGCTGCAGTGCCCTGCAGCCAGAGGCTTACCGCGCAGAGGGCTGTGAAGATTTCTTCCCCAAAGAGGTCTCAACGTCCTCCCACTCCCAACTGCTTTAAGCTCTCTCAGCCTCACAGATCTCCTCTTGCTGCCTGCAGGCAGTGCCCCCAGCCCTGCTCCTGGGCAGGGCTGTCTCTCTGCAGCGCTGCCCGCTTGCCATGAGCTCCCTCCGTCCCAGGAGCCCAGCCCAGCTCCGCAGCAGAGGACCAGCCCGAGGCAGCGCTTCCTCTGTCCCCTCTTGGCTCCCTCAAACATCTCCCTGGGGCTCCAGGGGATCCTATTGGGAAAGGGACTGAAGTAATACTGTGTGGTCTCTCTTGCACCTGTGGAGAGACACTTTTTTCCAGCCGTGTAAATTCTCCTATCGCAGAGAGCTGCGCACGAGAAAGGTCTTGTTACTTCTGGTATGAGACAGGAAACCTGGACAGTGGCAGATCTCCTTTGCCCCTGCTGAGCAAAGGCGGTCAGCTTTGTCAATCGAGGCACCTCCTCCTTGGTTTGTGGTCCTGAGTTGGAAGGACTGTCTTTCAAGTACAAGAACTGTTCACACCAATACACGGGAAAACAACCAGGTATCTCTGGACAGAGAATTGGCTAAAATGGGACCTCATCAGGAAGTTCCATAGTAAAAAGAGAGTATCCAAGAGGTAGATGCAGGAACTCAAGGAGTAATTTAGAAATGGGGGTGGCTTTAGGTAAGCTAGAGCTTCCCAAGTGTAGACCCTTGCAAGGGGTTCAAGGGCACCAAGAGGAGAGGCCACTGCTTCAGGAGCAGTTAAAGAAGAAACCAAGAGAATGAGTGGCCACTGCTGGAATTTAGTAACAGCAGGTGTAGATGAATCCGAGATTTTCTGTGTCCTTCTTGCCTTAGTCTCCTCCAGCAAGGCCTCCGTGGTGAATTTGGATCAAGTCGGGAGTTACTTGAGCCAGCTCAGTCCTTACCAGTCGATGAGACTGGAGGGGTGGCGTCCAAGGGAGCTGAGAGGGCAGGGCGATGCCACAGTAAAGCCACTCCCCATCGTCTTTGAAAGGATCTGGAGTTTGCGGGAAGTCCTTAACGACTGGCAGCACCCAAAGGCTGCATGCACTTTCTGAAAAAGGCCCAAAGGGCAAAAGCCAAAGGGTTTAGGCTGTCCCCATTGCAAGCGCACTTGGATTCCATTTCTGGGTACTGAATAGAGAAGGGACTGAATTTGCCCCGGGGAGACCGTGCCTGGCCATCCTCTTTGCTTCCTCTGATGAAAGGACGGGATTGCTGGATGCGGGGAGAGCAGAGGTTGTCTTTTACCTCAAAGTCAGAAAGGCTTTCAGCCTCATTCCCCACGAAATGCCGGTGTCCGAGTTAAGTCATTATGGTCCACACGGGTGAATAAGTGGGCAGGTAAAAAAACAGTTGGACAGTGAGGCTTGGACGGATGTGGTCAATGCGTGCTGCTCTGCCTGGAAGACTCTAGCTAACAGGGTCCTGCAGAGGTCTGGCGTGCAACTTGCCCTATTTAACGCATTTTTAATCACCCAGCCAAGATCAGAGAGTGCTTTTTCGTAACATTTGTAGGTGACAGTCCTTTGAGGAGAGCAGACACTACAGTGGCGGGCAGGGACATCATCCCAAAGGACCTAGACAGGCTGGAGCCATGGAAGGAACCTCATGATATGCCATCAGGATAAATGCAAAGTCCTGCTCTTGAGGTGGACTAAGCTCCTGCAAAGACAGAGGCCTGCGACTGCCTAGGTTTAAGAAGCAGTTCTTCAGGAAAGGCTGCGATGGTCCTTGTGTTGCATTAGGCAAAACATGGGCCATTCAGCAAAGGAGGCCAACAGCATCCCGGGCTGTATGAGCAGGAGCACAGCCAAGGGCAGTGATTATCTTGCTCTGCTCAGCACACGTTAGACCACATCCAGAACACTTTACCAGGTTTTGGTGCCCCGCAATACCAGAGAGACCTTGGCAAACTGGAGCCCGTTCAGTGGAGGTCAAGAAACATGGTCAGGGCTGAAGCACCTGCCCCGTTAGGAGGGGCTGAGGGAGATGAGCTTGTTCAGACTGGAGAATGGAGGGCTTTTGGGAAAGGAGCCTTTCACTGCCTACAGCGCGGTTTCCAATTAGACACTCTGGTGCAAGAGCGGAAGACAAGAGGCAATGGGCCTCCTTGTTCTTGGTGAAGAGAAGAGGGTCAGGCTTGATATAAAGAGAAATATTTGACACTTGAGGACAGTCAGACATTTTGCAGAGAGTGTGTGCTGCTTCCGTGCCTGGAATTTTCAAAGACCCACCTGGATAAAGCCATGAGCGAGCTGGTGTGACCCTGCTTTGACTAGAGCGTTCGTCTATAGACATCTTGCAAGGTCACTTCCAGCCTGAATGGAAAGTTCCCGGAATAGGCCAACATTTGCCACCCTGAGACCTGGAATCTGCACTGCTCCTCTTCCTCACTCCCTTGGGAGCTGAGACTTCACTCTTTGCTACTAGAGCCAAGGCTGACAAGGACGACGCAGGTTTTCCAATCCAGATGAGCATCACATTGGTTGGCCCATCTGGCAGCTGTGCTAAAAAGCTGAGGCAAAGAGCCTCCAGACACCTAAAGGAGCATTTGCCCGGTGCTCTCCTGTGAATGTCAGGGGGTGCTGGGCTGACTTTTGCCTGCCGGGTGCCCACCCAGCTTCACTCCAGCTCCCCCACCTTCTTCACTCGCCTTGCTGTCTGCAGGGCTGTTTCTCTCCATGAGTCTCACTCCTCTCTCTTTTAGCCTTTCTTCAATATGCTGTCACAGAGGTGCCACGAGAATTGCTTACGGGCGCAGCTTTGGGCAGTGGCATGTCCGTTTTGGAGCCAGCTGAAATGGGCTCTCTCTCACATGGAGTCAGCTCTTGATCTCTTTTCTCCTAAGCTGCCTCTGCACTCCCCCTCACCCCTACCAAAACCTATCCATGTCAACTCAATACACAGGGCCATTGATGTCCCCAGGAAGACGCGAAGTCATTGATGATCCCAAGACTCCCTCAGGTTGGTTAAGTAAGAGTTGGTCCACTTCCTCTCCTTGATTACTGGTTCTTTATGTCAGAGCAGAGATGTGCTGGACCTCAGTCGTGGCACCAGGGCCAAGCTCAGGCGTGCAACAGAGCAAGCTGTTCCCAAGTGCCCAAGTACCATGCAGGCAAAAGGTTTGGTTCAGAGCATGCTGGGGGGGGATGGCAGATGGCAACGTAAAGGCGAAATGAGGAGATCAAACCCTGCTCTCTTCAGGACGAGAGAGAAGCAGGGCTGGATGGTGCAGCCCCGGCAGGAGAGGGTTTTGCTGTCTGTGGGGTCTCTGCAGCCCCAGAGGGCCTGTGGTGCAGGTGAAGCTGATCTCCAGGAAGGACAAGGTGCTTTTCAAAATGTCCTTGGCTATAGACATCCCGTGATCCAGGAACACTGTTCCTTGACTGCGTCATCACAGGTATGACTGAAGGATGTGGGAGAAGCACTGCCTACATCTACTGGATTGAGATGGGACAGGACTTGCCTCACTGCAGTTGCTTGAATGAAAGCACCGAACGTGTCTCAAGTTCTCTTGGGGTCTCTTACACGGCTGCTCTGAATGGGGATGGTGTTCGTGCAAGTCTTGTGCTGTCCCTGCTGGCTGCACGCAGTTGTGCTGGAGAGCCCTGGCACCTCAGGCAGCACCACGGGATGGAGTTAGCCTTGAAATTGGGCAGCTGCCCTGAATTAGGTTAGGCATTGTAGGGGTGTCAATGAGAAACCAGCCCTAATGGAGATCTGGTAAAGACAGCTGGTGGAGAAGAGAGAGAGAGAGAACTCTTCCAGTGGCAATGACTCCATTTGCTCAGAGGAATAGCTCTATAGGCTGCCCTGGACATATTGAGCAGGAACAGGCTTCATTGTCCTAAACATGGACATCTGCTGTCACTTCAGCTGGCCAAAGCAATGTCCCAAAATGACGGCCCCAGACGCTGCCCTGTCCCGCTGAACCGCTCCGTTAGAGCTTACTGTTACCTGCAAGTGTTCTGGACCACCTCTGGCACCTCAGATGTCCCCTGTTGTTTGCGAGGGTACAGGAGGTAGGGGAGATTTCTCCCTTTCACTATTTGGATGTCCTATCTCATAGTGGGACAAGAAGAGGTGATTCTTGGACCTAGATTCTTGGTCCAAGAATCAACTCTTCTTGTCCCTAACTCTGTCTCTGGGAGGGGAAAGAACCCAGCTGGAAAGAAGTCTCTCTCTCCAGCTGAGGAAGGGAACATCAGTAAAGACTTCAGTTTGTTTCACAGGCGGTTCCCCTGGAGCCCCAGGGAGATGTTTGAGGGAGCCAAGAGGGGACAGAGGAAGCGCTGCCTCGGGCTGGTCCTCTGCTGCGGAGCTGGGCTGGGCTCCTGGGACGGAGGGAGCTCATGGCAAGCGGGCAGCGCTGCAGAGAGACAGCTCTGCCCAGGAGCAGGGCTGGGGGCACTGCCTGCAGGCAGCGAGAGGAGATCTGTGAGGCTGAGAGAGCTTAAAGCAGTTGGGAGTGGGAGGACGTTGAGACCTCTTTGGGGAAGAAATCTTCACAGCCCTCTGCGCGGTAAGCCTCTGGCTGCAGGGCACTGCAGCTTCAGTTCCTGGAGGGATCTCCTAGACCTGGTGCCTCTGACAGCCGATGGCATCTGTCAGGAGGACTCTCTTAGTTTCTCTACTGTACAGGAGGAGGGTGTGCTCCCGAGCAGGGCTTCCCTGCTGCGCCATCAGAGGCACAGGGCACGACGGCTGCTTTCTGCTGGGGATGGTTGTGGAGGTGTGCAAGTGGGCGTGCAGCCAGGGGTGCCCAGGGCTGTCCTTCAGAGCAGGGTCCCTGCACCCCAGGGGCTGTTTGCCGGGGCAGGGCCTCTGCCGTCTGCCAGGGTCAGCTCTCAGCCTGCCCGGGGAGCTGCCCCCGGAGCTTCTGTGGGGAGAAGCTGTGGGTGGAAGGAGAAACTCCGGCAGGGCAGGGCCCTGCTGTCGAGGGGGTGCTGCGTGGTTCGGGGCTGCCCACAGCTGCAGGTGACTACAGGAGACTTTTCAAGAAGCACAGCGAGGCAGGCTCTGCCTGAAAGGCAAGGATTCTCTTCTTTTAATCTCCTGCTCTGCGTTTTCTGGGTGGGCAGAGAGCTTTATCTCTCAGTTCGGGAGGAGGCACTGAAATTCCCAATCTGTTTCTGTTAGAGGTGAATGAACCAGGGAGTATCAGGAAGCAACACCCTGCTGCTCACAGACAGCACCAATATCGCTTTTCCAGCCTCATCAGGGTTGTTCGATGTCCCCACGGGAGCCTGCACAGCCAGAGATGGCCCTGGGCAGTGCCCTGCTGCCGGGAGGGGTGTGCAGGGCAGAGCTGAGCCCCCAGCGGGTGGGATGGGCTCTGGGGGCACTGGCAGGGAGGAGACCTGGGCGCAGACAAAGGGCTCCGGGCAGGGGCAGCTCCAGGCAGCAGAGACATGGGCAAGGGCTGGGGGGAAATGCCGACATGCACTGGGGAGGGGGCGTTCAGGCAGCTCTCTTTTGGTCCTTCACTGGAGTTGTCTTCTGGGCGTTGACTGAGGGGCAATGACGTCACTCTCTAGAGCACCCCATCTCTGGGACCCCTGACTGTCCGCTTTGCCTGTCCTGCTGGGCTTGCCAGCTGCCCCCAGAAAGGCACAGCTCTCCGGTGGGATCCCAGGGAGGGCTGAGCCTTTCCTCGGGGGTTCGGCACTCTCCTCTCCGAGTCCTTTGCTTCTCGCTGGGAGGGGTTGTGTCGTGTCCTGCTGTCTCCATCACACTCACAGCTCCATCTCTGGGCTGAGACAGAGAAGAGTTCGCAGATCTGCTCTTTGAACCAGTGCTCCTCTGCTCCCGTGGGAGCTCAGCTGTTTGGGTTTTATGCAAGAGCAAGTTGTGTGTGAATTCGTCTTCAGGTGCAGCACAAGCAAAAGTGCAGGACAGATGGGAAAAAGACTGATGGACACTGCAGCTCTCCTGGCTCTGCACTAAGCCAAAGGGAGCTGAGCCTTGTCCCGTCTTGCTTGTCCCGTCTCAAGACTCTTCCCATGTTTAGTGATAAAACTGAGGATTTCTGCCCTTAAAAAGAACACTCACCAGACGTGATAGTGAAAAATGAAAAACACAGACAACGTAAGAAAAAGGGAGCATCTTTGCTCAAAGAAGGCTGTCCTAATTTTTCCCTGTGTTTTTCCTTCTTTGGACAGAGCCCCCGTGACAAGAAACAGCAAATGTCCAACAGCAGCTCCATCACCCAGTTCCTCCTCCTGGCATTCGCAGACACGCGGGAGCTGCAGCTCTTGCACTTCTGGCTCTTCCTGGGCATCTACCTGGCTGCCCTCCTGGGCAACGGCCTCATCATCACCGCCGTAGCCTGGGACCATCACCTCCACACCCCCATGTACTTCTTCCTCCTCAACCTCTCTGTTCTTGACCTGGGCTCCATCTCCACCACTCTCCCCAAATCCATGGCCAATTCCCTCTGGGACATCAGCGTCATCTCCTATGCGGGATGTGCTGCCCAGGTCTTTCTGCTTGCCTTCTTCTTTGAAGCAGAGTTTGCCCTTCTCACCATCATGGCCTACGACCGCTACGTGGCCATCTGCAAACCCCTGCACTACGGCACCCTCCTGGGCAGCAGAGCTTGTGTCCACATGGCAGCAGCTGCCTGGGGCAGTGGCTTTCTCACTGCTCTGCTGCACACGGCCAATACATTTTCACTGCCCCTCTGCCAGGGCAATGCTATTTACCAGTTCTTCTGTGAAATCCCCCAGATCCTCAAGCTCTCCTGCTCACACGCCTACCTCAGGGAAGTTGGGCTTCTTGTTCTTACTGTCTATTTATTGTTTGGGTGTTTTGTTTTCATCGTGGTGTCCTATGTGCAGATCTTCAGGGCCGTGCTGAGGATCCCCTCTGAGCAGGGACGGCACAAAGCCTTTTCCACGTGCCTCCCTCACCTGGCCGTGGTCTCCCTGCTTGTCAGCACTGCAGTGTTTGCCCACTTGAAGCCCCCCTTCCTCTCCTCCCCATCCCTGGATCTGGTGGTGGCTGTTGTGTACTTGGTGGTTCCTCCAACAGTGAATCCCCTCATCTGCAGCCTGAGGAACAAGGAGCTCAAGGGTGCCCTCTGGAAGGCCTGTGATTCTACCAGTTTGCTTCAGCAGCAGCGAATCTCCCATCTCTCTTTACAAGTGACCTCGTATTTATTTCCGGCAGCATTTGTCTTGTGGTCATTGTATCAGTTATAAACCTGTCACTACACAAATACTTGCTTTTTTCATAGAATCATAGAACGGTTTGGGTTAGAAGGGACCCTATAAATCATCCCTGCCGTGGGCTCCTGTACCTGCTGAAGACTCCTGTTCTTCAGGGCGCTATCAGGAGCTACCAGAAGAGCACAAGAGGTGTCCAGAGACACCGCGTGCCTTGCGTTGGGTGCACAATGGATGGAGTTTCACAATAAGGTAAAAGCAAAAGATGGCCAGGCTAATGAGGGCCATGGGCTAGATCCCGTGATGAGCCTGACACACTCCCTGAGAGAGACGGAATGTCCCGTGATTGTCCACAGAGCCCTGGGAAGGGTCTGCTTCCCAGCCTGGCCAGCACAGCCAGTGTGGGCTCTCCTCGTTGCCCAGGGGCTCCACAAGCCCCTTGCTCTGCAGAGCAGCACCACCAGCTCGAGGCCTTGCAGGGAGCATGGGGAGGGAACCAGGAATGTCTGGCCAGGCAAGCACTGACCGGGTCAGCTGGGGAAAGACTCTCTGGGGAGCAGGCCTGTCCCTGGAGAAGCACGGGGCACCGCGTGCATGTCAGAAATGAGATGTGAGAAGGAGAATCAGGTTTCTCTGTCACACATCAGCTCGCAGCAGCTCCTGCGCGACAAGGGCACTGCTGGAGGCTGCCCAAGCAGGAAGGCTGATAAGGACAGAGCCGAGAGGGCTGTCAGGGGACTGTGCCAGGGTTGCATCTCCCCGCCCTGAATGAACTTACCCTCTACCGTTCCTGTGCAGCAGGTCTATGGGACCACATTTGGGGCAGCAGGGCCGTGCCAGTGACGGACAGTGCGCTGGCAGCGGCCTCGAAGCAGCCATTAGGAAGTGAAAGCAAGGACAGGCTACAGAAAAGGCTTTGATATTTAGTGCCTGTGTCACACGGGCATGTTTTGAGAAAAGGCAAAGCTCACCTGTACTTGATGGTGGCATGAGAAGTCAGGAGTCCCTCCTCTCTGCCCCTGATTTTACTCAGCCCCTGTATGTTCCTCTGTTGGGATGAGTGGTTTTGTGATGTGCCTCTTTGCCTCAAAATGGCTCCTCCCAGCTGTTGGCCAGTCAGGGTCCTGTAAAAGAAGCGACTCGCAAGCAACACCTCAATTTGGGTCACCTTTGCCTGCTTCGCGCCCTCTCTTCTTCTGTCATCGTCTCCGATGGACTCCACATCCAATATCCATCAGCTTCCTCTTTACCGGCATCTGTCTCTGCCCTGCCTCCATGGGATGGCAGAGCTGTCGTGGGACAGGCTGGGTGGTGGGAGGGCAGCCATGGATGGGTAGGGTTCCTCAGGAAGGCAGGCAGGGTGGTGAGGAGGCAGAGGTGTGCTCTGTGCACAGGGGAGCAGGGAGCGCAGAGCGCCTTGTCTCGGAGGAAGCCTTGTAGTCGCTGCTCCAGCCTTACGTGGGTAGTTGAACCACCACAAAATCTGCTGCAAGGTCAGTGGCGCTGGAAAGAATCAGCCCAAGAGAATTCCAGAGGATGCTGAAGACAGGTTTTGGCCGAGAAAGCTCCTGAGCTGACCACATTTGCACTCTTACTCACAGACAAGGAGGAACTGGATGGGGCTCATAGAATCACAGCAGTTGGAAGGGAGCCATGAGGATCATCAAGTCCAACTCTTGACTCCACACAGGGCAACCTGCAAGTTAAGGCACATATCTAAGAGTGTTGTCACGTCACTTCTTGATCAATGGCAGGCTTGGGGTCATCGACCCCTTGACCACTCTTCTAGGGAAGAACTTACTTCCAATAGCCAGACTGAACTTTGACAGACACAGCTGTAAGCCATTGCCTTGCATCCTATCACCAGACACTAGAGAAAAGAGGTCAGCACCTCCCTCTGCACTCCCCAGCAGGAGGACGTTGAAGACAGCAACGAGGTCACCCCTTGGCAATGAGAGTCACCCCTCACATCACAAGGCCCTTGTTACGTCCTGGTCTGACTACGTTTGGTCCGGGAGGGGTTCGGGCTGATTATGAGCATGAGATTAAGACACAAATGAGGTCAGATGCCGCTCACTGCAGATTTATTGTTATTCCCCAGCATTAGTCAGCAAGACGAGCAATAGAGTAAAGGAGGAAATAGAGAACAGGAAGAAAAGAGAGAAGCAGTGTTACGGAGCACAGCAAGAGTATAGTCACCACCACGGGCCCGCTGGCATCTTGACGGTCCTTGGAGTTCAACGGTGTCCCGTTGATCTGTAGTTCTCAAGTGAGGGTGGTGAGGGTCCCAGCTGGGGGCTGGCATGGCACTAGTTTATAGTCCCTGTCGGCTCGTGGTTCAATCCATCAGCATGCGGGTTGTCTTGGCAGGGACAACTCCCACTAGACCGGGTTACTCAAAGATCCCATCCAACCTCGCCTCGAAACCTCCAGGGAAGAGGCATCCACAGCTTCTCTGGGCAGCCGGTGCCAGTGTCTCACCAGCCTCAGAGGGAAAGATTTCTTCCCAATAGCAAAGGTAAATCTACCCTCTTTTAATAGAAAATTTGTCCAATTGCTACACTCCCTGACAAAGAGTTACTCTCCACCTTTTCTGTAGCCCTTTAGGGACTGGAAGGGGCTCTAAGGTCTCCCCGGAGCCTTCTCTTCTCCAGGCTGGACACCCGCAACTCTCTCAGCCTGTCCTCATGGCAGAGGTGCTCCAGCCCTCGGATCATCTTCATGTCCTCTGAACTCACTCCAGCAGGTCCATGTCCTTCTTATATTGTGGGCCCCAGAGCTGGACGCAGGACTCCAGGTGGGGGTCTCACTAGAGTGGAGCAGAGGGGGAGAATCACCTCCCTCAACCTGCTGGCCATGCTGCTCGTGATGCAGCCCAGGATGCAGTTGGCTTTCTGGGCTGTGGCACCCATCGCCAGCTCATGTTGAGCCTCTCAGCAACCAATACACCCAAGGCCTTCTCCTCAGGGATGCTCTCAAGCCATTCTCTGCCCAGCCTGTAGTTGTGCCTGGGTTTGCTGTGACGCAGTGCAGGACCTTGCACTCAGCCTTGTTGAACTTCATGACGGTTGCACGGGCCCAGCTCTCCAGCCTGTTCAGGTCCCTCTGGATGGCAACCCTTCCCTCTAGCGTGTTGACCGTGCCACACAGCTTGGTGTCATCAGCAAGCTTGTTGGGGTGCACACAATCCTACTCTCCATGTTGCCAACCAAGATGTTGAACAGCACCGGTCCCAGTACCAACCCTTGAGGAACACCACTCATCAGTGCTCGCCACTTGGACATTGAGCCATTGACCGCAACTCTTTGAGTACAGCCATCCAGTCAATTCTGTATCCGTCGAGCGATCCTTCCACCAAATCCACGACTCTCCAATTTAGAGACCAGGATGGTGAGCGGGACAGTGTCAAATTCTGTGCACAAGTCCAGGCAGATGATATCCATTGCTCCTTCCTTATCCACAAATGCCTACCACCACCATCGTAGGAGGCCATCATATTTGTCAGTCACGATTTGCCCTTAGTGAAGCCATATTGGCTGTCACCAGTCACCTCCTTATTTTCCATGGGTCTTAGCCAAGTTTCCAGGAGGAATCTCCTCCATGACCTTGCTGGGAACAGAGGCGAGACTGACCGGCCTGTAGTTCCTCAGATCTAACTATATTCTCTTGTCGAAAACAGGTGCTGTGTTTCCCCTTTTTCAGCCAGCAAGAACTTCACGAGTTCTCAAATATGATGGATAGTGGCTTGGTAACTTCATCTGCCAGTTCCTTCAGGACCCACGGATTAATCTCATCAGGTCCCATGGACTTGTGCACCTTCAGCTTCCTTAGATGGTCTCGTACTTGATCGTCACCTGCTGTGGGCAGTACCTCATTCTCCCAGGCCCTGCCTTTGCCTGCTGTGACTTGGGAGGTGTGGCTAGAACCCTTGCCGGTGAAGACCAAGGCAAAGAAGTCATTGAGTACCTCAGCCTTCTCCATATCCCGGGTGACCAGGTCTCCCGTTTCCTTCCTGAGTGGGCACACATTTTCCCTAGTCTTCCTTTTGTCACTGACATAGCTATAGAAGTTTTGCTTGTTGCCCTTGGCGTTCCAGGCCACACTTAACTCCATCTGGGCTTTGGCTTGCTTAACCTGACCCCTGGCTGCTTGGACAATTTCCCTTTATTCCTCCCCGTCTACTTGTCCTTGCTTCCACCTTCCTTCCTTTTTCTTTGATTTACCCTTGGTAACTCCATGCTGATGGTTCTTGGACACGTTCTTCTGCTATTGGTGCCCAGAAATGTCCCCCAGGAAGACTCTCAGTGATGGCACACTGATCACCAAAGTGAGCTTGTGCAGCCTGGGCTTCCCTGGGTTGCACTCTTGGCCTCTTGCACAGAGGAGTGCAAGACCGATTTTTCACTTCTCACAAGAGACCTCTGCCGATCCCATGACCTTTCAAAAGGGATATTCCAAAGAAACATCGATCTTCCCCTGCAACCTCATTACCACTAGTCTCCCTCTAATGCAGCGTGTTTACTTCCTCTAATCTTTCATATACTTACACTTATCCTGGTGCAACGGCCGTTTCTGCAGTCATCGTTTCAGACGCAGGCTGTCTAGGCAAAGGCCCTTTCCATTATTCTCCAGTTTTCTCCTGCCTTTGCTCTTTGCTCATTCAGATACCTCTCACCTGTGCTGCTGCTTTGAGCTTCGGGGATTAAAAGCTTGCCTGTCTTTACACACTCCAACTGTCTCCTAAGCCAGCTCTTTAATTGTGTTTAGATCTATCTTTTTGTGTCTACCTGCCTCAAATATTTCTCATTAAGATTTTCCCTTGCAGAAAGGCAAGCTCCTTAGCGGTAGCTTGTACTTAGCGTATGATTACAGAGTCTATTTTATCATTTATGAAAACTGATTATGCTTTACTTGTCTTTTCTGAGGAACAGGACAAATTCTCCTGTGCCCGTGTGCAGCCAGGTCTCTCAGCTGAGCAGGTGGGAGATGGTGCAATGGGGCTGTAACATCCAGCTGCAGAGGTCAGTGGAGAAGTCTGATGCAAGGAGCAGTGATGGAAGTCCCAGGTGGCCAATGCCAGAAATGGTGGGGTGTGGGAGGTGAGGAGCAAAGCTGTCCACACAGTGCCAGACCCCAAGGGACCGCTTTTCCTCCCTGTCCAGACCTCCTGAGGAGACACTCTGCATCACTGTCCCTTGGAGAATGCTTCTGTCACCTCTTCTTTACACTGAAAAGGAATAAAATATACCCTTGAAAAGCAAGAAATCGCTTTCATTAGATGCACTTGGAAACCTTCCTCCTTAACTACACTACAGAACCTCTCCAGTTAGCTGTACTGCTCTTGAAGACTTGAAGAAAGTTACAAAGAGAGAAATACCTTGTTAGGGCTTTCTGTCTTTTAATGAGCCCCACGGGGTATTTGCTGCTGGGTCCATGAGCCTCAGATCCTGAGAGAAGATTGAACAGAGTGCTCAAGAAATCAGAAGGAAAAACTCCGAGTACCTGGAAGCATTAATGAGCCCTCTGAGGGCCTTTACTGACAAGGCCTCCCCAGGGACTCGTTAGAGCAGATAAGTGGAGGCTGTGACTGCAGGTGGGCAAAGGCAGAGTGCAGGTGGCTGTGATGCTGAGCAAACCCTGGCTTGGTTTGATGCAGCAGAAAGGCCAAGCCCTCGCCCCCCGGCCCTGGCAAGGCAGTTCCTGTCCCTCACTTGTGGCCCAGGGCTCTTCCTGGGGGCAGTGGGATGTGAGGGGGAGCAATGCCAAGGGTAGGAACATCCTGTGGCACCTCCTGGCCTCCCAAAGAAGGGGCAAGGACGAAACAAAGTCCTGAGCTTCAAAAGAATCATCGACTCACACGATCATTTAGGTTGGAGAGGACCTTCAAGATCATTGAGTCCAACTGTAAACCTCACACTGCCACGTCCACCACTACACCACATCCCTACGTGCCACATCTCAACATCCCGTAAACACCTCCAGGGATGGTGACTCAGCCTGGGCAGCCTGTTCCAGTGCTTGACAAACATTTCAGTGAAGAAGTTTTTCCTACTATCCAATCTAAATCTCTCCTGGCACAACTTACAACCATTTCCTCTCTTCATGTATCTCGTTACTTGGGAGAAGAGACAACACCCACCTCCCTATAACCTCCTTTCAGGAAGTTGTAGAGAGCAAGAAGGTCTTCAACCTCCTTTTCTCCAGGCTGAACACCCCCAGCTCCCTCAGACGCTCCAGAACCTTCACCACCTTCGTTCAGCTTCTTTGGAAATGCTCCAGGACCTCAATGTCTTTCTTAAACTGAGGGGACCAAAACTGGACACAGCACTCGAGGTGGGACCTACAGTCACTTCCCGAGTCCTGCTGGCCACACTGGTCCTGATACAGGCCAGGATGCTGTTGGCCACCTTGGCCACCTGGGCACACTGCTGGCTCGTATCCAGCCGGCTGTCAACCAGAACCCCCAGGTCCTTTTCTGCCAGGCAGCTCTCCAGCTGCTCTTCCCCAAACTTGTAACGCTGCATGGGGTTGTTGTGACCCAAGTGTAGGACCCGGCACTTGGCCTTGTTGAACCTCATACCATTGGCCTCGGCCCATCGATCCAGCCTGTCCAGATCCCCCTGCAAAGCCTTTCTACCCTCAAGCAGGTCGACACTCCAGCACAACTTGGTGTCTCCTGCAAACTTACTGAGGGTGCACTCGAAACATTCATACAAATCATTGATAAAGACATGAAAAGGAACTGGCCCCAGTTGTAGGCCCTGGGGAACACCACGTGTGACCAGCTGCCAACTGCATTAAACCCTGTTCACCACCACTTTGGCCACTCTTTGGCCCAACCATCCAGCCAGGTTTTTACCAGCAAAGAGTACGCCTGCCCAAGCCCTGAGCAGGCAGTTTCTCCAGAAGAATGCTTTGGGAAATGGCTGTCAAAGACTTTCTCAAAGTTTAGGTAAAGAACATCCACAGCCTTTCCCTCCTCCACTAAGCGGGTCACCTTCTCATAGAAGGAGATCAGGTTTGTCAAGCAGGACCTGCCTTTCATACACCCATGCTGACTAGGCCTGATCACCTGGTTGTCCTCATGTGCCGCATGATGGCACTCAGGATGATCTGTTCCATAATCTTCCCCAGCACCGAGGTCAGACGACAGGCCTGTAGGTCCCCGGATCCTCCTTCTCTCCCTTCTTGTAGATGGGCATCTGATAAAAGATGGAAAGGGGCTTGGTGAGCTTCTCCAAGAGCTCCCTCAGTACTGTTGGGTGGATCCCATCTGGCCCCATAGACTTGTCTATGTCTAGGTCCTGTAGCAGGTCCCTCACTAGTCCCCTTGGATTACGGGGGCTCCATGCTGCTCCCCATCCCTGTCTTCCAGCTCAGGGGCTGCGTACCCAGAGAACTACTGGTCTTACCGTTAAAGACTGAGGCAAAGAAGGTATGAAGTACCTCAGCCTTTTCCTCACCCATTATCACTATGTTTCCCGCTGCATCCAATAAAGGATGGAGATTCTCCTTAGCTCTCTTTGTGTTTCTAATGTAATTATAGAAACATTTTTTATTGTCTTTTACGGCAGTAGCCAGGTAAAGACCTAGATGGCTTTGGCCCCTCTAATTTTTTCCCTGCATAAGCTCACGACATCCTTGTGGTCCCCCTGAGTTGCCCGCCCCTTCTTCAAAAGGTCATAAACTCCTTTTTTCCCCAAGTTCAAGACAAAACTCTCTGTTTGGCCAGGCTGGTCTTCTTCCCCGCCAGCCTGGTTTTAGGCACATGGGGACGGCCTGCTCCTGTCCAGCCTTCCAGGACTCCTTTGCCCTTCAGGACTGCTTCCCAAGGGACTCCGTCAACCAGGCCTCTAAAAAGGGCAAACTAAGATAACCAGGTACAAAGCACGGAGAGTTATTGCCGTTAGGTGCTCCTGATGGTGGAGGAGAAGCCCAAAAGAAGGAGCTCCGTGACACTGGTATGGTTCAATATTTCGTATCCCAGCTGCAATGAGTAAGGTCAGATGGTCAGTGGAGGAAGCAATGCTTCAGGAGGTTAAAAAAAGATGAGACAGAGCAAAAGAATGTAGAAGGATGAGAAAAGAGGCTCATGGGGACATTCGGGCACAGGCTGGAAGGAAAACAGAAGAATGGAGAGGAGAATCAGCCGAGAACAAGAAGACATCCTTTTCTGCACAAAGAACAAACTTCTTATGGGACTTAGAGTAGGACTCCGCTATAAACAGTAGGTAAGTGATTGGATTTGGGCTCTTGCCCAAGGGTCTCTTTACAGTCGATGGAGAAAAACATAGGGGTTTCTGAATTGTTCTTACTCTAGTCTATTTAAATACATCTTTTAGGATGGGCTAAGGGTAATTCTACTGAAAGATAAAACACCTCAGCAAAGTGGCTTTAACCTTTCATTAGGAGAGAAACAGAGAGAAAGCAGTGTGGAGATGGTGACAAACGAGATGTGGGAAGTAAAGGTAAGCAGGAGAGACGGAGAAAAGGAGAAGGTTTGATTATCAGGGAAAACCAGAGCCAAAGAGGGCAAAGAGGAAAAGCCTGTGTTCTTCCTTCCATCCATTCTTGAACTTTGCCAGGTAGAACAGAAAGCTTTGTAAGCAGATTCCTCCTCAGTCACTGACAACTTTCTTGCTGAAAACCAGTTTTGATAAAACATTCTGGCTGTCAGGGGGAAAAATAAAAGAAGATTTAAAAAGGCGACTCAGAAGAGGGGAAGAAACACAAGGAAAAACCTATGGGTTTGCTTCTTTCAGGAGCCTCACCTTTACCTTCTCGTCCCTGACTGTTACAGCCCTGACCAGCTCTTCCCTGTTTGTAAGGAGGAAGTCCCGCAGGGCACTTCACCTCATGGCATCACAGTCACCCTTGTAAGCAGGACATCCCCAGTGAGCTCCAAAACTCTCCTGTAAGGCTTGCACCTCACCGTGTTGCCCCTTCAGCAAATGCTGGGGTAGTTCAGGTCTGCCATGAGGACCAGGGCCTGCAAACATGACGTTTCTTCCAGGTGGCTGAAGAAGGCCTCATCTGCTTCCTCTTCCTGAGCAGGGGATCCATAGCAGACAGACATCCACCCACCACAGCGGTGCCCATGTTCTGCCCTCCCGTGCTGGCCCTTCAGCTCTCAGTTGAGTCATCTTCCACCCCCCAGGCAGAGCCACAGGTGTTCCTGCTGCTCTCTCCCAGAAAGGGCAACTTCCCCTCTGGGTCCAGACCTATGGCATGATCAGCACCGACCCCCAAGTTTCTCTAGGAGAGATATTTGTAGTGCCCTGCAACTCCTCATGCTCTTCTCTTGTGAGAGGCATCCCAGTCAAGATGAGCCAGCTGCATGCGATCATTAAATGCTGAGCAAACGGTGCTTCAGTCCATGGGGACTTTGTGAAACTGGGATTCGGCCAACAGTAGTCACTTGAAGTTTTACAAGGAGAAGTGGCCAGTCCTGCATCGGTGTGTGCCGGGAGGAAGGGGGAGAATAAGCGCATCCATCAGGACAGGCTGGGACCTGACCGGCTGAGCAGAGGCTCTGAGGAGAAGGACCTGGGCCTGGGCACTACGAGCCAGTAGAGTATGGACACTATGAACAAGGCCAAGCTGCATTAGGAGGAACGCGGGCCACCCAGACAACCTGAGTTCTCGTCCCCCTCAGCTCAGCACCGGTCTGGCCCCACACACATGGCTGTGTCCCAGTGTGTTGCTCCCCATTTCTGAGAAGTAGTGATGGACTAGAGAGTGTCGAGTGGAGGTCTGCCAAGGTGGGGTTGGGGACCTAGTGCACACGACCTGTGTGGGGTGGCTGAGGGACCTGGAGTTCTTCACCCCAGCACTGGGGGGGCTCCAAGCAGTATAGCAGTAGCCTGAGAGTGCTTGAAGGCTGCTTTCAGAGATGACGGACCTTTTCTTTCTCGTAAGGTACAGCATGAGAAAGAAATAACGACGCAACCTTCATTTGGGGAGGTCCAGACTGCACAGGAAGAAAAAGAAATGTCACTCCAAGGGCAGTGCTGTGCTGTAACAAGTCACCCAGAGGGAGACGGGATCAGCCCGAGGCTTTGTGTTTCAAGGAGCAGCCAGGGAGGATGGAGAGATATCAGTAAAGGAAGGAAGATGCTGAGGTGAGAGCAAGGTGTGGTAGCAGGGTGGGTGTCTACAGCCTGCAGAGAAAGAGGTGCAGGTGTGGGACACTGCAGGACAGCCTGTGGTGGAGCTGACAGAGGGATGAAGAAAGTCTGAAATGCACCAACAGAGATGAGCTCTTTCTGCCCTCGGCTACGGCTGCTGTCTCTGCCACTGATGCCTATGAGGAAGCACTTTATCCTGACACCATTAGCGTCTCATTGCCTCCCCTTCGCCGCCCAAGAGCCTGGGAGCTCTTGTTCCACAGTCCTGCCGTTGGCATTGAGCATCCCCACATCACACTGCCCCAGGAAGAGCCCGGAGTTACTCCTGAGGGACAGGATCTCCCTTCCCAGGGGCTGGGGGTCGCGGCTTGGTCCTTTGCCTGAATGTAACCCATCCAGGCTTACTCCAAATCTATTCCGCCTTTACATTCCCTCTGCCTCTCTGCCACCAGTTGACTGCTCTAACCAGCCACTGTGGAGGCTTTGTCGGTAATGGTCCTCAGTGGGACCCATTAATGCTCCAGGAAACTTTGGGGTTTGAATCTGACTTCGACTTCATCTTCCTCTCAGGGTCTGAGTTTCATGGACGCGGTACCAAACCCACCAGAGGGGTCACTAAAACGCCTCGGGCTGGTCCTCTGCTGCGGAGCTGGGCTGGGCTCCTGGGACGGCGGGAGCTCATGGCAAGCGGGCAGCGCTGCAGAGAGACAGCCCTGCCCAGGAGCAGCTCCTCTGCCAAGCGCAGCAGGGCTGAGGGCACGGCCTGCAGGCACCAGGGGAGATGTGTGAGGCCGGCAGAGCTTAAAGGCAGCCTGTGGTGGGAGAATACTGAGAGCTCACTGGGAGAAATCCTCACAGCCTTTGCCACAGTCTCTGGCTGCAGGGCAATGAATCTGCAGCTGCTGGAGGGATCTCCAGAAGCAGGAACAACCCACAGCCTACGGGATCTGCAAGTACAACTCTCACAGTTTCTCTAGCGTAGAGGAGAAGGACAACGTGTGGAACAGGGCTTCCCTGCTGCGCCATCAGAGGGACAGGGCATGATGTGTCTCTGCTGCAGTATAATGTGGAGAGGCTTCCTGGATCAGTCTCCTAAAGCTGGCACGGCCCATGTCTCATGTGATCTGTCAGGAAGGCTCTCAAGGCTCCGTCGGTGTTGAGGATGTGCTCGAGAGCAGGGCGCCCCTACCACATCATCAAAGGTACAGGGCATGTCGGCTGCCTTCTCCCAGGGACGGCTGCAGGGCTGTGAAGGTGGGTGTGCATCCAGGGGTGCTCAGGACCGTCCTTGAGAGCAGGGTCCCCGTGTCCCCGGGAACTGTGTGCTGGGCCAGGGACTCTGCTGCCTGCCCGGGTCAGCTCTCAGCCTGCCCAGGGAGCTCCCCATGGCCCTGTGGGGAGAAGCTATGGAGGGAATGAGTGACTCCACCCAGGGCATGGCAGGGTCCTTCTGAAGTCGGGTGGGTGCTGTGTGGGTCAGGTTTCCAGCTCCAGATCACCCCCAGGACATTTGCTAATGGTCTTTTTGAAGAAGGACTACAAGGCAGCATTTACCTGAGAGAAAAGAAGTTGTAATTTTCCACTCTTGGTGGGATGGATGGGTAGTGGGAGATAGGAATTTCTTTTCCTGTTTAGGATGGCACCTCCCTGCCATCCCCTCAAGTGGGGATACCTTCCCCGGAGACATTTCGTGGTCTCCTCTCCCACACAGTAGAGTTCCCCACCCCTTAATATGCTGGTGATTTAGTCTTGAGTTGCCTTTCTAGCAGCCCAACCACCAAAGAGGAGAAATGCTCGAGTGTCTGACTGTGTCTCCCTGTCCTGACTCTCTTGGCAGAACTTTGGCATGTTCCCCTCTTGCCTCTGCTGCCCTTGTTCTTTCCCTTCTTTTTGCTGTGGTGAGGGCTGAGGATTCAGGTGCAGCTCAGACGCTGATGCTGCATGTCCTGTCACGCGGGTGTATCCATGGAGGAACAGCATCCAAATCCACTTATTTTTGGGGCTCTGGGGACGGCAGTGTGAGGGACTGAGAGTAAGACGACCCTCCCATCAGGATACCCCATCTTTAGGGTAGTTGACTCTCTCCCTGGAGCGTCCTGCTTGGCTGCACGCTGCCCTCCAGAAGGGCACAGCTCTCCCGTGGCATCTCTGTGTTGTCTAGGAGCCCCACAGAGTAGACATGGCAGTGCCAAGGCCACGTAAATCCAGCTGGAGGGCTGAAGGTAGGCAGCCGCAATGAGCCCTCTGTGTCCCTGGCTGGGAGGGGAGAGCCGAGATCCTCCTTGGGTCCAAAGAGATGGCATGAAGGGTTGGGAGACCTGCGCTTGTAAATGGTCTCCCTCTGCTCTCAGCAGTGTCCGGTTTCTTCTCATGGGAATGTCTGCTTGGGATTGTCCTCCAGCTGAGAGAGGTACCAGCACAGGGCAGCTGAGAGCAATTCCGATGGACAAACTCGCTGTCCTCACTCTGCACGGAGGGACGGTCCCCTTGGCTCTTAGGACCCACGAGGTTTCACTTGCAGCACAACAGAAATGACAGGGATTTCTGCCTTGAAAACACCCCTCGGCTGTGGTGGGAAAAGAGAACAGCAACAAAAAGGTGCCCTCAGCTCTGCTCTGCAGTCGGGTGAATTTGGGATGACAATGCTGAAAAGCCCTTTGATGCCACAAGCGGATTTAATCTGAGATCACCCCGTGTTCCTTTTTACCCATGGCTGTAGGGCAGGACTGCATCCTGCAGAGCTCTCAGCTCCCTGCTGGACTGTCAGCCAGCACCAACCAGAGTGTACAGAAAGGACCTTCCAAAGGTCTTCCTGAAAGGGGAGACGCAGTTGGGTGGGGCTCTAAGAGCAATAGAATACTTTTATTTGAAAGAAGTCTGCTCTAATTTCTCACTTTTTTTTTTTTTTCTTCCAGAGACAGGTCCCAGTGCCCAGAGGCACCAAATGTCCAACCGCAGCTCCATCACCCAGTTCCTCCTCCTGGCATTCGCAGACACGCGGGAGCTGCAGCTCTTGCACTTCTGGCTCTTCCTGGGCATCTACCTGGCTGCCCTCCTGGGCAACGGCCTCATCATCACCGCCGTAGCCTGGGACTATCACCTCCACACCCCCATGTACTTCTTCCTCCTCAGCCTCTCTGTTCGTGACCTGGGCTTCATCTCCACCACTCTCCCCAAATCCATGGCCAATTCCCTCTGGGACACCAGCGTCATCTCCTATGCGGGATGTGCTGCCCAGGTCTTTCTGCTTGCCTTCTTCTTTGAAGCAGAGTTTGCCCTTCTCACCATCATGGCCTACGACCGCTACGTGGCCATCTGCAAACCCCTGCACTACGGCACCCTCCTGGGCAGCAGAGCTTGTGTCCACATGGCAGCAGCTGCCTGGGGCAGTGGCTTTCTCACTGCTCTGCTGCACACGGCCAATACATTTTCACTGCCCCTCTGCCAGGGCAATGCTATTTACCAGTTCTTCTGTGAAATCCCCCAGATCCTCAAGCTCTCCTGCTCACACGCCTACCTCAGGGAAGTTGGGCTTCTTGTGGTCAGTGTCTGTTTGGGCTTTGGTTGTTTTGTTTTCATCGTGGTGTCCTATGTGCAGATCTTCAGGGCCGTGCTGAGGATCCCCTCTGAGCAGGGACGGCACAAAGCCTTTTCCACGTGCCTCCCTCACCTGGCCGTGGTCTCCCTGCTTGTCAGCACTGCAGTGTTTGCCCACTTGAAGCCCCCCTTCCTCTCCTCCCCATCCCTGGATCTGGTGACAGCAGTTCTGTACTCCGTGGTGCCTCCAGCAGTGAACCCCTTCATCTACAGCATGAGGAACCAGCAGCTCAAGGATGCAGTGTGGAAACTGATAACTGGATGCTTTCAGAAGCATTAAACTGCTTGTCGTCTTCTGCAAATCACTCCTAATGGAACTCATTGCAGGTTGGTTTTGGTTGGGAGTTTGGGGTATTTTTGCTTTGTTTTCTATATTATAATATTGTCCACAGAGAAATGTCATTATTTGTGCCATTTCTAATTACTTATTTATCCACCTTCTGTGTGACCCAGAGACTGTGTAAAGGAGGAGCCACCCTCCCTCTCTGTTTTAACAAAATAAAGGACCTTCCAATTAATTGTTTGCCTGAGATCCTTCCTTTGAGACCTTCTCTAGAGCTGCAGGGGCAGATCCTGCGTGCAGAGCTGGAGGGGAAAAGGTCCCGGCACCGGAGCACTGTCAAGGAGCACCAGCGCTTGGTCTTCCCAGAGCTGCTCCCTTTCCACTTCAGCGCTCTCCTTCTTAGCTCCTCTCTTGGTATAAGGCTTGAGTGCTCTTGAGGCTTGGTGACAGTTTTGTGGTGTGGTGGTCCTGTGGCTGCAGGCAGGGACAGGGAATGAGCACTTCTGTGACAGAGCTGGCCTCCAAAACAGCATTTCCATCATAACGAGGGGATCGCGTCAGGGCAGTGCCTGAAGGCTCAGGTCTTGTCCCAAAATGCCTCTCAAGCACACGGCCAGTAACGTGCCCAGGAGAAGGAACATCAGTGAAGAGCAAACGTGAGTGAGTGCGCAGAGTGGGAGCACACAGCAGTGTCCTTGCACAGCCAGGCTCCTGGGAGGGACATGAAGGTCTGGGGGGTGCTGGGATAAACCTGAGTGAGCACAAATGCCATCAGCTGTTCCTAGAGGTGCCTTGAAGGCCTGTGGGACAGTGTCTGGAGGTCAGTGCACGTAGAGAGTGTCCCGGTTGGAGGTAAAACAGAACTGATTTTCTTTTCAGTTAAGCCTCTTGTAACTCTCTGAAGCTGCGTATGTTGCATATGCAATATGAACTGTTGCGTATTCCTTTTGGTTATGCCCTGGTCTGGTGTCAGTTTTATCTTGCAGGCGGTGGGCATCTAGGTACCTAGGGCATCTAATACCCTTTTGGTATTTATCTGTTGCTATTAAGCAGCAGGTTGTTGGACCTTGTCGTTTTCCTTGTATACTCTTGTATACTTTCCTTGTATACCCAGTTTTCCTTGTATACTCTGTATTTATCCACCGCTTTCTGCTTGCAACTTGTTTTCTGCAGGCCGCTGATAAATATCTTCTTTAGACCCTTCTTGACGTCTGTAGATGGCTCTGGTCCTTTCCAGCAACGTTAACCCAGTTACGGTTATTCAGTGATAACAACGTGTCAGTACCGATTCCTTTCGTGGTGGGAAATACATTGCTGGGCTTGCACGGATTGTGCTGTTCAGTATTTAATCCTTGTAATCGCTGGGTTACACCTCACGCCTCTGGATACGTGTGTCTTGCTCAAACCGATGGTGAAATGAGTTGCAAGCGCAGATCGAGCTTTTTTTTTAATCTTTTGTACTGTGTAGCAAGTAACTGTGCCTCAGAGGCACCTGAGAACTGACAAACTGGTTATTTAATCTTCCCAATGCTCTGACCTACATCACAGTGGGCTGATGGCCTTCAGTGAAATGGGCTTTAGAGTGTCCTTGTTCTTTACCTTGGATCATGGAAGGGTCACGTTTTGGGGCAGCAAACCTGTCCTGCTACATCCAGTCTTTAACAGGATGAGAATTTTTTGTCAATTTGAAAGCGTATATGCTATAGCCAGGATCATCAAAGCAATGTTACGAACAGTAGGAGGCAGCACTGGAGCATTTCAGAATTACGTTCTTTGTAAGTAATCCCGGAACTGAAAAAAAACAACCACTTTATGCTCCAGATCTAGCAACTGACACGGGATTATCCAACAGATAACTAGTCCAAGAAGGCAGCTAGATAAAGTCATAGGGAGATCTGAAAACAAAAGGGAGTCAGACTGCCATCCGCGCGTGCCGTCTGTAAGCAGTATGTGGGTCGCACTCCTAGAAATCGCATAAATGTACATTTCTGAACAGAAATGAAAACGACAATATTCCTACAATACACCAAAACCAGGTACCAGTGCGGAAGCGCACACTTCTATATACAATTCAAACAAGCTTTAACGTAAAGTGTTCTGCACAAGATTGAGAATCACAGAACAGTTCGGGCTGGAAGGGACCTTACAGACCATTCAGTGCCACCCCCCTGCCCTGGGCAGGGACACCTCTGCTGCGTGAAAAGGGACAAAGCGGTTTTGGCAGAAGATAAACCCCCTTGCGTTCTGACACTCCTCACCCAGGTGGGAGGCCGGGTGCGGCTGGGTTTAAATTCCGAGCGATGCCCAATTCGCCACCATCAGTCCAGTCGCGTTTAGTATGTATTAAACTGTACGGTTTGGATACACGAACAGTGGACTGCACCTTCAGTCTAGTCGTGCTCCTGAACTAGCACGGCCACTCTCGAGTCTTTGGTCACGTTCAGCGAGAAACCGAAACGACCGGCTACTTAAACAGTGCAGTTTATTTAAACAACAGATATAGAGGTTCTTAGGGTTGCCGGTGATAAATACGCTGTCTGCAAAGCACGTGCAAATAAAGGTGGTGTTAAGCACACAACACACGCAACAAAGTTATAAACAATACAGCCTGGCTATAAATGCAGGAGAGAGATTCTCTAGAGAGATTTCTAAGTTCCCCGAGGACACACTTGGTATATTCTGAGTCTTACCCAAAGGCGTCCCTATGGGGGGGAAGAAAGGCCCAGCCCGTCGACTGGTCCCGGACGTCACTGATGGAGTTCTCCTTGACTGGTTCATGATGGTGTCTTCCCCGATATCCCCCCTCTCTCGGGCTATTTTTATACTATTTTTTTATCTTCAACGTGGAGTTTGAGTGACTTTAGTCATTAATACTTTTACTAGGATTGGTGTACTCAAGGAGGAGTGGTCTCACCTTGGAAGCGGGTAGCCTCCGGGATGGAGGCGTGTTTTGGTACATTGTAATGAGCAAAGTTCGCACAAAGGACACCATTTCATCAAAATTTGACGAAATGTTGGCTCAGGGTAGAGAGTAGGCAGCTTATCAGTTCCGTAGCAGCATCTCGTTCCCGTATCTGCTCTTCGTCACAAGGCAAGGCCACGGAATGATCGCGTTCCGTTCCATTCCTCCTGTAGCTTCGCAAGCAACCTTGTATACGGAACAGCAGATGTCGCATTCTTCACATGCCAGCTGTGGCTGTATTCTACCTCAGAAGCCTTTTGATTTTATAACTTTCCTTAATGTCTAAACAATGCTATATTTAGGCCATTTTAGTAATTATTCAACAATGTGCCGCCGCCTCCCGGCACTCGCTTTCTCACCCCCCCTCCGGAGCCAAACTGCTCAAAACTCATCCCTCAGATGGCATTAAAAAAATCACTCAGCGCTGCAACAGCCACCTCTGGTTCTTTTTTGAAAAGGAAACAGCCGCCAGGTTTTGTTGGTTAAAAACTCCCCGTCCTCCCAGCTGGCAGGGCTGCCGCTGACTCCGGACTTCCTGGGAGGCCCGTCTTCGTTTTCGGAAGGCAGCCGCTTTCCCTTGGGAATCCTTAAGGGCTAGATAAAAACGTTACTTTGAGGTTTCTTTGGAAAAATACAAGCCTTGAGAAGCCAAAGGAGAACGTTGCCACCCGCCTTCTGCTCTGGGGAAAGGAGCTGATGGAGGCCCAGACCTGAGCATTGGTCCTTTCCAGAGAAAAACAGAACCAAAATACAGACTTTTATTTTTTCCCCTCTACTGGACATGAAGATTCAGCAAAAATTAAACGAAGCCATGAAAATGTGGTGGCCCGGAAACAAAAAAAAAAAAAAAATAAAAATAAAAATCAGACTTTTTTATACTTTTGGTGGAGACAAGACGCCTTTCTTTCCATTTCCTCCCTTCAACTAATCAAACTCTCCACGTTCCCTCCCAAACGCCACGTTAATTTATGCAAATAAGCACCAATTAATAAAATAAACACGCAACGGGTGCTTGAAATAGGACCGAGACGCCTCACGGCCACCCAACACCTTTAACCACCCCGATTCTGCTGCCCCGGAACCAGCGCAACGAGTTTTAAAGCCTTTAATGATCGCGCAAAAAGCTGGAGCGGGGCAAGAACTTGAAAACTCACCAACCAAATTTAAGAAGTAAACGAAAATCCACACACGAAAACTAACCTTATCTCTACCAAAAGGGCGCTGCAGTCCAGATCTTAAACGCTGCGCACCACCAGCAGGGAAACACGTTGTTAAATAGGATGACCCTTTTGGGGCCATTTCCCCCATTCCCTCTCTTTTTAGAGCAAGGAGCGGGGCCCGGATGCGGAGAAAAAAGTGGGGGTTTTTAAGAAAAATGGTAAAAACTGGCCTCGTGGTTGGTTTGGTGTCAGTTCCCAGGTGTTATGGGAGGAGGTCAGCGGAATGCGGGGGCTTTTGTGGCTTCGCCACCCTTTCGAAGAGCTCCCGGGGCCCTTTTAAACATCAGCTTTGGGGCGATGGAATCTCATGTGGGTGTTTCTCCCCTGGATCTTCTCAAACACCCTGAAAGTTAGAAAAGAAAGGCATTTTTAAGTCTTTGGTGGTTTTTGTAAATTTGTGAGACCAATCTCCGTTATTCTTCCTTTTGGGAACTCTTATGCTTTGCTGCGTGGTACATCAGAGTTTCCGACGTCGGTGGTTCAACAGGACACATCGTGGGCAATTAAAATATTAGAATTAATTGGGCCATCGCTTAAAATGAGGCTGAACTGAAACGCGAGGCATTTTGCTCGGAGCGAGCGAGTGGAGCGGGGAAGCCTCAGGCCCCAAATCCTCACGGAACTTGAGGGGTTTTTGGTCAAAAAGGAGAAGCACCGGGATTCTTGCGCAAGGGAGGGCCACCGCTCTGAACCTCAGGGCTCAGTGGAGGGTCTCCCCGACTCCGAAAACACACATTTTTGGGGGTTGAAAGTCAATGAAAACCGCCAAGCGGCCCCGGGGCAAGGGGAATCCTCCAGCTGCCCTCCCCCGCTGCCCCCATGGCTGCTTTTTGAGCCCCAAAACAGCCGCTTTTGAGAAGAAAAAGGAAGAGCTGACCTTCCACACTCGCCGCAGGGGAAAAATCCCGGATCTCCGGCGCTGCCAGGAGCACCTGCAGCACCAGGAAGCGCCGGCATTGATGGAGGAGCTGCCATCGTCCTGGGACTTCTCTTCCTGACTCCCCAGCTTTGGATTTTCCTTGGGGATGACGCGTCGCCTCTTCTTTGCACTGCAAAGGGCCTGTAAATCAGGTAAAAAATAGCTCGAAATAGCTGCGAGTGGCAAAGGAATCGGACTTTCTGCACCGGAGGTACCGCGTTTTATCAGCCCAATCCAGCCTGGGTGGACTCTGAACACTAAACAGTCTTAAAAAAACACTTTAATTCCTCTGGGAGGACCAGACCTTGAAGGAAAACCCGTATTATTTCTTTATTTTAAGCAGAACAGCACTTTCTGATGCAAAAATCGATCCAAATGGGTTGAAAACATGGAATTCTGAAGCACCGAAGTGACACCGTCACCCCATTTCTACCACCACAAAGTTACAAATATTTCTGTGAACCAAATCCGCTGGTTTTTAAGGAATGTTTTCGCAGATGGCTTCGTGGAGGAGTGAAAGCTGGCACAAAAATCCCTCCCCCAGCAGCTTTTCTACCTCTTCCTCCTCCTCCGGGCGTCTCGGGCGCTTCTTCTGCATCAGACGAGGCCGAGTGCAGCCAAAACGGGTTTTCTTCTTCCAGGTATAATAATATTCAACACACTGAGACACGTTTTTAGTCTGGATCTGCCGGGAGGAAAACCAGGAGCCATTTCATAAGGGAAACGCGGCAGTAAAATACACAAGGGGCAGATTGACCAGGAGTCTCTCCTGCGCTTCTCGCAACGCAACGTCCGGGGGAGCTCGGACAGAAAAGAAACCTTCACCTGCTGAAAAACGCCATCAAGAAGCGATTTCAGGGCAGAATTCTCCGTTTCACAACAAAAACTGTCATTATTCTTTTAATATCTCTGCTATTTTCTCCCAGAGAGATTAAATAGTCCCTTGCCATCACACGTGAGGGCAAAAACTTGTCTCGTACCGGTGGTTTTTTAGCATGAAGAAGCGTCCTAAGAACAGCATTCCGACACGCAACTCAAAATATGACTTTCTGGGTTGAAACTGCCCACACTAACGAGCTGCGCCTCCCTCTAACGGCTTTACCTGCTTCTGTATGAGGCGAAAATTCTTCTTATGCAGGTAAAAAGCCACTTTAAACAATTGCTCCTCCACTGGTGTCCAAGTGTCCGAGCCTAGGAATTAACCAGCAACAGCCAAACTATTACAATAGGCATCCCCCGCCTCCAAAAGCCCCGGAAAGGGATTAGAACTACTCTTTTCCCCACCCCAAAAGAACATTTGGAAGCCTCAATTCAATCAGAGCAAAGGGAACGGCGGGAGCTGTTCTCCTCCTTTACCTGTGTAATGATAATCAGCCAGGGGATGGGACTCGGGTCTCCGAGGCGGCCCAGCATGGAGCATCTCCGCCGCCTCCTGCCATATTTCATAGGGAAAAAAGAGTTAAATTCCTCCGGAGGAGAAGCCAAAAGGGAAATTCTCCCTCCTCCTGGCAACACCGAGGGGTGTTAAATCCCTCCTTCGAAGAAGAGGGAGCAAAGCAGACCCGCTCGGGCCTCCCCCCCGAGTGAGACCCGCCACCCGATTCTGCAGAACTGAAATAAAGACAAATATCCTGATCGAGTGTGTTGAGTGGTTTTTGCCCAGCGGGTGAAGAACCCTGATTTAGGGACATGTATTATCTTCTTTGTGTTCCTCCTTCATCAGCTGCCCTTGATCTGACGTTTTGTTGGGCTGCTCAGTGCCCGAAGCTGTCAGAAAATCGTTTGCTTTTTGCTGCTGGACTAGTCTCCTGCCGGCTTGGTGGCACGGAGTGAGCCCCAGGGCCAGTGCAAGCGGCAGAGGTGGTGGGAGGAAGCTGGGCTTCCGTGCTTCTTGTCTGATAGTCTCATTTTTCAAAACACATTCTTGTCTTTTCTTGTCTTTTTTTTTTTTGTTTTGGTGGAGTGTGGGAACTGTCATGGGAAGGGGCTGCTCTGCTTTCCCTCCCAGTGGATTCCCAGCCCCCCCAGCAGTGATCTGCTCTGGTGATGGTGTGCTTCAGGGGGAGAGAGGCAAAAGCTGTTCCTTCTCTGTTGGATCAATTGGTAAATCGAGGAGCAGGGAGGTGGAAGGAATGGGAATGGTCCACTTAGTAATTTTCCCTTGTGTCTCACTCGCACCATCCTCTGTTATCCCTAACACGCTTCTTCCGTCCATGGAAACCTTTTGTGTCCACTGCCCCCAAAATAATCCTGCTGCCCTGGCATTCCCTGCCGTTGGAGTAGGTGACTGTAACGCGCCTTTAGGAATGTGCTTAAAAACGTCATCCCTGCAGCATTGCACGTTGTTTTCAATACGCTGCAAGTATGGAGAGAATAATTTGGAAAGACACAAGCCTGGAGTTCAGGGCTTCCACCTCAATTCCAGTAATGCCCAAGGAAGGGGAAGAACTGTTGGTAACGACCAAGGGATCTGGTGGTTTTTAAAATGTACGCTTCACAGATTCAAGGTTAGAATAAAATGGTTGTTTAATAGCAAACACCAGTCGTGACCTGCTTACCAGCAGAGTTTGAATATAGGGAGGATAAAGAAGTCTGGTTTTTCTTCTTTTTTCTTCCATATTCATTACAGGAGCCTAGTTTGGCAAGAGAGCAAAGATTAGGCGAAGAAAATGGATGAAGAACAACCAAATGAGGTAGCAGAAACTCTGCAGTTTCAGTGAGCTGTGGGATGGCTTGTACGAGCCCTCAGTATGTGTCAGGATAATGGGGCAGAAACTGATTTTGGAGCGATGCAGGCTCCTGGTGTTTGAAATTTTAGGTAGGGAGGATTTCCTGGGGCTTGGGCGGGGGGGTAAGAGCTTTGAAATTTTAGGGGTTGTGACCAGTCTTAGTGATACCCGGAGCAGGTGAGGTGCCAGGAACTCCTTCGAGGCTGCAAGTAATGAAGAAGTGGCATAATCCTGTAAAACGTGGTAGATTGAAGAGAGAGGTTTCAAAGACTGGTGATCTGGAAACAAAACTGTAGATGTTTAAAAACTGGAAAATGTTGTAAAGTCCAAAAGAGCTGAATGAATCTAAGCCAGCTGTTTAATTTTCTGTTTCAGGTACACATCTATTTCTTCTCAGATCACAGGTGTCTCACTTCCACATCCATCTTAACATAATAGAGCAAAGATTGTTCTAAAAATATATCAAAGAGATGGAGACTTCAGTCATTTGCTTATGCTAATAGGGTTTCTCTACTGATTTCTTCCAAGCTTATTACCTTCTAAAAGCTAAAAAGGGGTGTGGGGTATGTTGATGGGCAAGAGTCTCCGTGCTGCTTCCCTCCAGTCGTGCACTTCTCGTGCCCTTCTCAGTGTCAGACCACCTGTATTTCGACGTGCTGCCTCCTGCCTTGCCTGCTTCTGCCAAGAGGGTTACGTTTTATGAACAGAAGGATTTTTCCCCAAATGAAGAACAGCCTTAGTTTCGGTTTTTAGCCCTTCTTTAATCTGGCTTTGTCTAGCTCTTTTACAAAGAGTTGAAGGCTGCTTACAGCTCAATTAATACATGATTTACATATATTTATTTACATATATACATATAATACATGTTATACCTTGCAGCATAACACCTAGCATGCAGCATTTATCCCCGGTAGATCCCAGAGCACTTGACAGAGGAAGTGCTGGTTGCTTCCCTGTTTTCCAAAGAATGAAACTGATCAAGAGAAACCAAAGGAGTCTTGCACGGGTAGATGGGAAGGAATTTACAAAGCTCCCAGCGCTTCATTCTATCCCAGTCTTGCTGCTCCGAAAGAATCATGCTGGAAGCTGAGAGGATGTTGTCACAGGGGTGCAACCGAGGCTGTAGTCAGCAGGAGCCTTGAAAAAGCATTTCTTATCCCGAAGGTGAATTCTTGAGAATTCCGTGGGAAAGTACAGGTACACAGCTCGCTACTCTCTCTCTTTCTCTCACCCTCTCCTCGCAGGGGCTCCCCACCAGCAGAAGAGTCTCTGGAACAGGACGCAGCAGAGAAACAAGCTGTTGCAGGGGTAAGCTTGTGTTATTCATTATTTTGGGTTTTAGGAAAATTTAGCTATTGGTGATGAGAAATTTTTGCGCTCCTCACTTTCAGTACTTACTCAACAATATCTGTATTTGTGCAGGTCGTTTTCCCCAAGGAAAGCGGGAACGTGATTTGTTGAGTAGCACTATCACAAAGGGTTTCCCGCTATTTTTCTTCTTCCCCTTTAATGAGCTGGGTACAGCCTCAAAGCCTTTACCGCACAGGCTTAGTTACCTGCAAAGCTGGCCTGTGGTGTCTTTAGTCGTGTCTTGTTTTGTGAGATAGGAAGTACATCTCTTTGACTTTCATCCCTGGTCAGGATTGAGATCAAAATTAAATTTTAGTCATGGAAATCAGAAATAGTAATCTCAGTCTCAACTTGCTGCCTACACGTGGAGGCTTTGCTGGGGTTCTTAATGCTGCTCCAAGGCAAACTAACTTTCTGGCTCTCTTGCCTCCGTTTAGTTTGAGTGCAGCACTCCACAGGTGCGCAGTTGGAATGCAGTCCTCGACAAAAAGTAACTTTGGAGTTTGCTGGTTGGCTGTGCATACAAAAGCCCTTCCAGATTTAGACCTGAGCAAGATTTTCTGTACTATCCCCTAGAAAAAAATCTTTGCTGGATTGCTAGCTTGACGTCCTTTTGTCTAACAGGAACAGCATGGAGGTCAGACCTCAGAAGATGGGTTATCCCCAGTACCTCTGGCACCTGCTGGGGCCCAAAAGTCACCTGCCCTTGATGTGGAAGAAAAGAAACTCCCAAGGCTGCAAAAAAGAGCAGGCGGCTTTACTCCGCTCACAGAGGTACCGTAGCTGACAGGCTGTTGGACAAAACTGAAGGCTGTGAAACAGCTGCAAGGAACCCCATTTGTTTTAGGTGGTTCTTCAGGCTTTTTGAAATCTGAAGAACTTAGGTTTAACCTGTTAGGGAGTGTCTGCGGCTGTGACTTCCCAGTGCAAAGGTCAGCACTAAAGCTGGTTTGAAGGATTTACAGGATTTAAGCATCTTATGCTCCACGCACTCCTTCAGTTGTGCTCTAACCTAAAGGTTTGTGGGGCTTCTGTTACTCGGGCAAAAATGAGTCCGGGTTTAGCAGCAGTCTCCCAGAGCAGTGCTAACCTGATTCCTACAGTTATATGGGATCTGCCTCTCAACCTGTCCTACCATGAAGATAGAACTTGTAATAGAAGCTTTTCCTGATCCATGGTGTTGCCTTGCTTGTGGGGGACCTGAGATCCTGCGTGCGTACGTCCTCAGGATCTCACCGAGCCGTGGATGCGCACTGGGCATGGTTGCGCTGCGTGTAGCAGTGGTCACAGGAGTTCACTTAGTTGCGCTATGCAACAGGGAGGGGGAGTTGAGGTTCCCCTGCTTGTCTGAATTTTGGCTGCTTTTGTTCTTGGGAGTTGCAGTCTAACTGAGCGCCCCCTTTTTTGCCTACAGAGGATTGACTTGGAAAGGGCTAGCAAGTCCAGAGTTTACAAAGTCTGCGGGGTGATGCTCAGTACAAGGAAAACCAGGGGTTTTCTTATCCTGCTAGCCCACGTTCAACCGAGAAGAAGATGCTATTGCAGTTCAGAGTATTTTATACTAGCAGACTTAGTGGTTTATTTGCATTCCTTAGGCAGACTTAGATGGAAACGTCCAAATTACAACCAGTTGCATGCACAGCCTGGACTCCCGATTGCCTGACTGCAGTGTAGCTGCCTCAGTTTCCCCCTTTGCTGGTGCTTCAGGTCCCTTGAAGTTCCCCCACCCTCACATTCTTTCAGGCTCCTGACTCAGCTGCCTTGGCATGGAGAATGCCTGCTGCGGTTGGCTTAAACCTCAGCGTTGCGAGGGCTGCAGCACCACATGGGAAAGGCGTTTGCTGTGTGTTTGCCAGTCCCCGCGTTTTATCTCAGCTTCCTTGGTGAAAACAAATTGAGGCAAACCTGGCCCCCAAAGTTCCAAGTTAGGATGCTGAAACCAACCAAGCAACAAAAAAGGGTGATTGCTACTTTAGCCAAAAGCGAGCAAAGGCAGTTGCTCTGTCACCTGAGCTTCATTTCCAGGCCGTGTTTGAGTTGAAAGCTGCCCACAGGTTGGTTGCCCACAGGCTCTGTTTCACAAGTCCTTCCCCATTTAATTGTTCATTTCAGGCCATGGAGAGAGAGGTCATTGCTGCATTAGGCAAAGGTGAGCCGGATGAGGTCATGAGCAGTGCCTTCAAACTAAGGGTGACTCGCAAGGACATCCGCACCCTAAGGAACCTTTGCTGGCTAAACGATGAGGTAAAAGTAGCTGCAGCACAGGGATCTTCTAAGGGAGCGTTTATTTCAAAATACCCCTTCAGGGTGTACAGAAGTCTGCAAAGTTATTTGATGAGCTGCACTGCAGAGCCCAGAAATCTCTGCACAGTTCTTATTTTAGGTACTGAAGGGTCCAGTGCTTCTGGCAGTTCCTTTACTTGTCTTGTGCAGCTTCCAGGAGTTAGTCTAGGTTCTTGGAGTGGGTGGCAGGTGTTTTTACCAAAGTGCAGTTTGATAAACAACTGTAACCAAGTGCGAAATTCTCACAACAAAAGCTGACAGCTGAGGCTGGAGTTCTCTCAGCTGCATACTTCAGGGTGGCCAGAAAAGAGACGTTGCTGTGCTTTTCATTTGGTAAGCTAGTGTCTTATTTTACATCTCAAGCTTCCTCTTTATGGTACAGGTCATTAATTTCTACATGGGCCTTCTGATGGAAAGAAGTAAGAAGGCAGGATATCCATCAGTCCACGCTTTTAGTTCATTCTTTTATGAAAAACTTACTTATGGGGGCTACGAAGCCGTAGGAAGATGGACCAGGGGCGTGGATCTCTTCCACAAGGACATCATCTTAGTGCCCATTAACTTGCACTTGCACTGGACACTAGCGGTGAGTCAAACGGGCTTGTTATTTAGAGTTGGGTGGGGAGAAAAAGCCAGCAAGAAAAATCATCGAGGTTTGTGCAGCACAAGGTTGTGCTTTGTCTAACAGTCACCTTTTAATAACAGGTCATCGACACCAGAAAGAAGACGGTCAAATACTACGACTCTCTGGGACAAGAAGGGGACAAGATTTGTGAGACTTTGCTGTAAGTAACTGCTCAGTCACTGCTGTTGTGTTGTGAATTAGGAGAAGGTTTTTGGATTTTGCCCCTGTGACACGGCTGCAAGTTTTCCTATTTCTTCTAGATAACGAACCAGAAATGTTGGATTCGCTTGCTGCGAGTTGTCTGACAGTGACTCCTTACCTAGTCTCACGTCGTCCCCTCCACCCAGTGTCTTGGATGCCTGGCTTCTGCCACCTTCCCCCTATATCCCAGACAAAGACATGGTAGCCCCGTGGCACAGGGGCACCAACTGCGTTAGTGATCGACAAAACCGGGCTGTTGACGAAAGGGAAGCGTTTCAGGGAAGAAGTGTTTCAAGATGCCACTGGGTGTTCTTTGTCATTCTGACATTCTCGCTCAAGACAGGTACTGTGTAGCAAGCTTTTCCAGCTGTGTCGGCTGGCACGCACACCTCTCCAATGGAACGGGGACAGGTTTTCCTGTTGTGCCAGCAGGCATCCTTAGAAGTCTCTGCCACTGATGCAGAAGGAGTAAAAACCCTTAATGCAACAGCTTTGTAGCCCAAGAGCAAGGAGAGCGGCCCCACAGAGAGAAACCAAGCGTTGGTTTAGTGCGGTGCTCTCCTGACCAGTTAACAGCAGCTGCCTGGGAAAGGGTATAAGAACAGGTCTGCATCCGGTCCTTTTTTCCAGCAAGTGGTGGCCTGGAAACTTCCTCGGCCAGAGGTACTGGCCCAAAAGCTTTTGTATTTGTTCTTCCGGAGGTGCACGCAGTCTGTGGGATTCAGGCACAGGGTGGAATGACGACATGAGGGTTCCTCGCTTGGTTTTTCTGTTCTTCCTCTGAAAACATGTCATTTGGGGTTTTTTGACCTCTACTAAGCAATGAACTTAGGCTTTTGTGGAAGCCTCTGTTGGAATTGTCGGTCTCATTGCTGGTCACTAGCTCACAGCCTCTCGCAGTGTTTGTAAATTTAAGATTTGGATTTTTCCTCCCAATGCCTTAAATCAGCTGCTGTGAGGATCCTCTGACACTTTACTCTCCTGCCATTCGTCTTCCTGGCATCTTTCAGCAGCTCTTTTTTTCTCGGCCTAAATTACAGCGATGAAGAGTGATTTTTCTTTTGTTTTAAACAGCAAATACCTGCAAGAAGAAAGCCGCGAAAAAAGACACGTGAAGCTGAATGTTTCGGAGTGGACTATTCACAGCATGGAGCCACATGTGAGCGAACACTACTTGCACTTGAAATGTGAACTAGAACTCCTTGTCACAGAGCTCTTAACGCTTTCTCATAAGGCCAGGACTTTAGAGAACAGCCATAAGCACCTTCTTATGGCACCACATCGGGCTGCAAGAGGACCGGGAAACCACGCTGGGATGAAATCTTTGAGCAGTGCCTCTCCTTGCTGGCTGAATACTTTCTTGGGTATTTTTTTTTTTAATTCCTCTGCCACGTGAAGGTGAATTTGGCTTTGCCCGCATCTCACAAATCCAATTTCAAGTCTCTTTAGCAGTTGTCAGAGCACGTAGGCTTCTGGTTTGCAGCCCAAATCCTGGCACGTGACAAAGCAAGGGGTTGAGCTGATGTTTCTCAACAAGTTAATAATGAAAAGCAGCACCTAAAGACTCGATTTAAGGAATGTCACTTCAGAAAGACACTGTGCACACCTCAAGACACCTTGCAGGGAGGAAGCCTGCTGTCCCTTATCAGCCTGCGAGGAATTTGGATTGTAACATCGGAGCCTAGGAAGCCGAGGGGAGGGATGATATGCAGTTCCTGGGGTGTGTTCCTTGTGTTGGGGAGCGGTTATTGGGGATGGTGCAAGTTCAGGAGTGTCTGGTTAGGGTATTTTTGGTAATGGGTGCTACTTCCAAGTTGCTTTTCCTTGAAGATAGAGGCAAATTCTCCATCTTCTTTGCATTCATTAGGAAATCCCTCAGCAATCGAACGGAAGCGACTGCGGCGTGTTTACTTGCAAATACGCAGATTACATCTCAAGAGACAGACCGATGACCTTTACACAGGTGAGTGAAGGTTCTAAACAGCTCCAGCCTCTTCCGCACAGAGCCAAGAGCCAGGGAAGTTACGCAGCGGCTGAGGTGTCTGCTCCCAGTGAGAGATTCCTCTTGGGGGAGATACCGCAGCCAGTGGGTTTGTGGGATCTGGCCTTTGGATCTTTGGGAGAAACGGGTCTCAGCCTCTGACCAATGAAGACACTGGTTCTTTTCCAAGGCAGTGCTCTTCTGTGAAAGTGCTTGTAAGCTGTTGTGTAGTCAAGGAGATCTGGTTTTGGTGGCACGTCACCCTCTTAGGAGCTGTGTGGGTGAAAGCCAGGCTGTACCCGAAGGGCAAGTGTTGACAGTTCTTAGAAGGAACTTCATAGTAAAGAATTAACTGGGTGTTTATGGGTATTTTGTGTCTCTTTCTGCCATGAGGTGTATTTCATGGATTTTCTTTTCTTTTCAGACCCACATGCCTTACTTCCGTAAGAAGATGGTGTGGGAAATACTCCACCAAGAGCTGCTGTGAGACCTGCACTACAGGAGTAACCCTTCTTCTAGTTATTTTTCTCATACCTTATTGTTGTTGGACGTTTTTCTCTGTAGGTTAAGGAAAGAGTTTTTCTCTGTAGGTTAAGAAGTAGTGGTTAAGATTATTTGCCCCCCCACCCCCCGCCTGCCCCTATTTTGGAGGCAGTAACTCTCTTTGAAATTAGCTAACACACCTTAAGTGCAAGCTGGAAAGGTTGGTGTCACCTGGCCAAGGGAAAGCTTAAGAAGAAATGCTGTGAACTTCCATCGCAGAGAGGGCTGCTCACACCTCGCAGCGCACGTGGCCACCTCATGGACGAATGGGACTCATCTGGTGGTGGCAACAGTGGTGTGAGCTGAACTTCTCATCCCAACAACAAGGTGCTGAACTACTGTTTCCTCCAAGAGAGTTTTCTTCTGTTTCTGGAATAATCTACCATCTACTTGATGCCTACAAGTGGATTTGTGATGACCATCAGAAGAAAGCATTTACCATCTTTTGATTTGGGAGAGAAACCCTTGTGGTTGGGGTTGGTTTGGTCTTTTTCTGTCTCCAGGGAGTTTTATAATGTGAAAAGAGAAGTATTTATTTATTTTTATTAAAATGAATATTTAAATTATTTGAAGAGCCTTACTGGAATGAAACTTGATCTGGTAATGAGAGTGATTTTTTTTTTTTTTTTTTTGGTCATTGAAGAAAAGGTTGACATATCAATGTGGGTTTTAGCTCACTCACAGTCTCTGGAGGAAGACGACTCTGGCCAGGCTGGGTATCAGAGCACCAGAACCTCCAAGGGATTGTCCCAAAATCCTGAAGGGACTACCAGGACGTTGTTCAGCAGCGAGAATCCCAGTAACAGCCAAGTAGGAGATTATTGCTGCTCTGCCGCAGGCGCTGCCTCCGGGCGTCTGCCCAATGAAGAGCTTGTGTCGATCCTCGCTCTGTTACGCTCAGACCCAGCTAGATCAGTTTAAACATGGTGTTTCCACCTTTCTTTCTTTTTTTTTTCCCCTCCTCTAGCTTACACTCCAGAGCTGGAGTGGGATTTCAGGTCTTTCCTTGACCATCGCAGAGGAAAAATTGCCCAATATCTCGTTTGGAAGCCCCGTGTTGGAACGCTTGTATAAATAACCGTGTGGTGTTGTTTCTGTAATGGCAGTTACCATCATGGGAGGCGATTCCTTCCCAGTGATGTGGTCTCTCCTCTCCTCAGCTTTGGGGGAAAGCTGGTGATTTTGGGGCCATGCCCTGTGTTGCCGTGGGTGGGATCAGCCTTCCCGGTGCTGCTCCTCACCTGAAGGTCTGCTCTCCTGGGCCGGCTGACGCGGTGGTTTGGCTGTGGTGTGGGTCAGCAGCCACATCGCTCTCTGCTTTCAAACTGATGAGCTTAATCCGTCCCCAAATCAGAGGAGATTCTTCAAAGGAAGAACTATTGCAAAGGCAATGTGTCGTGGTTTGTCCCTCCATGAGATACTTCATCTTCCCAGGCTCCCAGAGGACGTGGAAGATTTTAGCTGTTTATTACCGCTAGGACGCAGTAGCTGAATGCTTGAAGTGTCCTTTCCCCTTCCCTTCGGTTCTCACTGTCTGGGGGATGCAGTTTTGAGGCTGACCCTGTGCTCTGCTGCGTACAAAAGCAGAATTAGTTTTTTGGGGGGAAAAAAACCCCAACCAACAAGAAAAGAAGCCCTGCAGAGGGGCGGGTGGTGTAAGGACACTACCCAGGTCCTCCTGGGACATCCCCGTTAAGCAGAGGGGGCTCGGGGGTGTGATGGAAGGAGCAGGGTGATGCTGCTGTGAACACCTTACCTGGTGCCTTCTCTGTCCTCTCCGCGACCCGCCAAGGACTGGTGTGGAGTAAACCCCGTCGGGGGACACCTGCTGCTGGTCGCTTGGCAGCGCTTGTGGCTGCTGAAAGCCTCTGTGTCTGAGGGGGTGGGGAAATTGTACGCGTAGCAGCCCCTGTCCCCTCTGTCTACAGGGTCACCTCCTGGGCTCTGGCCCTTCAGCCGGGGCTCGTGTCCTTGTGCCCCAAGGCGGTTCTCTGAGAGCAGCCCCTGGGGAGGAACAGCCTGTTCACACTGTGCTCTGCATGAGCAGTTGTGTGGGAGCTGGGCCTCGCTTCTCCTTAGGAAATGGCCTTTTGGAGGTGACGAGCTTGCTCTTTCCCGTGGTGATGGGCGAGCGCGTGTGCAGTGTGAGTAATGCCCTGGGGCCCTCGGCAGGGTTGTGGGGGGACACACATCATTGGGCTTCGCACACTTCTGACGCTGCCAAGAGTTGGGGGTGTTCATCCTGGAGAAGAGAAGGCTCCGGGGAGATCTTAGAGCCCCTTCCAGTCCCTAAAGGGGCTCCAAGAGAGCTGGGGAGGGGCTCTGGATCAGGGAGGGGAGCCATGGGATGAGAGGGAACGGTTTCAAACTGAAAGAGGTGAGATTTAGATCAGATATGAGGAAGCAATTCTTTGTGTGAGGGTGGTGAGACACAGGAAGAGGTTGCCCAGGGAGGTTGTGGATGCCCCATCCCTGGAGGTGTTCAAGGCCAGGTTGGACAGGGCTTGGAGTAACCTGGTCTGGTGGAAGTTGTCCCTGCCCCTGACAGCAGAGTTGGAATGGTAATTTTGCAGTTCACTTCTGAGTATTTGCACATGCCAAGCCCCCTGCAAGCGCTGTTAATGTGTAAGATTTGTCTGAGGTGACACGATTTTGTTGCAACTTTCCTCTGTAACTCTTTTCCAATGTCTTTTTTTGCCAGAAGGAAAGGGAAAGGGAAGAAGAAATAGAAGGGGAAGAGGGAGGGGAAGAGGGGTAGGGAAGTCCTGTAGACTAATAAAATGTGGTACAGTGCCAGCAAATAAGGGCAAATAAAAGAGTCTGAAAATCCCAGAGATCCCGTTCCAGAGTATATATCAAGGGAATGCCCATTAGCAACAGCATCCAGGCCCGGTAATAATCACAGCTTTGGGAGTCGGGGGGGGGAATCAATATCAACTAAGTGGGCTTAGTATTCTGCTCTACACATCACGCACAGCAGCATGTAAAACATCCTCTCCCACGGAACGCCAGCTTTAATGGGGGAGGAAAACATCACTTTTAATTTGGCAGCAGCGCTGACTTTCGCATGAAGAACTTGCAGAGTGTCCTTTTTCTCTGTGCCTTTTCATTCTTTGCTCACTTCCTACAGGGAAGGGACCTGCAATCTGAATCTCATCCTTTGGGTGCTGCTCATGAACCTGGTGTGCAACCCTGCATGGTAAAAACATTGCCAGGCTTTTGGCCACGCAAAAACTAGCACTGTGCTCTCGTCAGAGATTGCTTACTTAGCTTACAGCAGCCCACCCCTGCAACATCAAAGGTCTCGCGGCAAGAGCCAGACCCCAGAGATGCCACAGAAATCACCATCTCCACCCCTGGACCCAAGCAGATACAGGGCAAGTACCAACAGCAGGAATTCCCCCTGACCATCACTCTGCCCATCCACCACCAGCCACCCCACGGAAAGGGCCAGCTGGCCACCTCACCCATAGGCGTACAAACCAGGCAGACTCCTTTCACGTGCATTTTCAGGCAGAGCAGACAGAGAGCACACAGCTCTCAAGCTAAAACACCACTCTGCAATCAAGAAAGAGCGCAAAAAGCTCCCAGAACTTGAGAGTTTCACTTCACAGCCTGGAAAACCAGACAGATAATGGTGCTGAGAGGGAGAGAGATTAGGACGGGGAGTTCCAAAGGGAGCATGGGGCAGCTTAACCTGCACAGGGACTGCCACTTCCCATCACACAAAGACCTTTGAAAAGCAGCATTTCCCTGGCACTTTCACCTTAAAAACGCTACATGCACATGAACACGTGCCTCCAGGAAGAGATTTCAGCCAAACATACATTTCCACCTCCCAGGTTTTCCCAGCGTGTTTAATGTTTCCACCATGTGAAGGATTGCAAAACAAGTTTTCCACAGAGCAGAGCAATCAAGAAACAAGAACTTCCTCCCACACCAATCACAAGCTTGTCGCCATCCTTAGTTGGTGAAACTGTGACCCAAGCACACTCGGACAAAGCACAAAAAACTTTCCTCATTTCACAAGGGCAAGGAAGTAGAATCCCTGTCACCTCAAAGGTACTCAAGGGCAATTTGTATCCATGCATGGTTACACATACATATCTGTAACATATGGTTACACATACATTAGCCATCTTTTTTCTCTTGGATTTCAAGGAAAAAGTAAAATGGGATGGAAGCTGGCTTGCTTTCTAACATCTAGAGGGATGGACGGAACGGAGCCCAGGGAGACAGGCAGTCGGGGCAGAGCAGCCTGCGCAGGGAATCCTCCCAGTTTCACTTGGGCACAGCAAGGCCCTTGGAAAAACGCACAGACACCTGCCCCTTTGACAAGCCTCACTTTGCCCTAAGACACTGCACACAAACAACAAACTGCACTCTTCAAACTGCTCCAACAACCAGTCCCAAAACTCCTCGTCCCGCCTCACATAAAATCATAGAGTCATTTACGTTGGAAAAGACCCTTGGGATCATCGAGTCCAACCATCAACTCCACTCTACAAAGTTCTCCCTTACACCATATCCCTTAACACCACATCTAAACGAGTCTTACACACATTCAGGGATGGTGACTCCACCACCTCCCTGGGCAGCCTATTCCAGTGTCTGACCACTCTTTCTCTGAAGAATTTTTTCCTAATGTCCAGCCTAAACCTACCCTGCTGCAGCTTGAACCCATTCCCTGCCTTCCTTCCCTGCCCCACCAGTTTCACTTTTTCTCTTGGAGAGGCAACAAGAACCCTTACAGACACTTTCACGCAAATGCAGAAATGGCAACAGCTGACAGAAAAGTGCAAAACACGTGCTAAGGCAACCAAGAAAGCTTGGAAACAAAGCCAAGGCTCCCAAGGGTTATGTTCTGGGCTCGTCACAAGCAAGCGCAGCTGGCAACTTGGAAACCTGCCATCCTCATGCCCACGGTTGCCTGATGGAAGGCTCCAAAACCAAAGTGCGCAGGCAACTCGTACCGAAACCCAGCAAAAGGATTGAGAGCGGCTGCCTAGCAAAGGCGAGTTTCTGGGGCGGAAGAAAATACAGGAGGCAGAATGCAACACAAACCCCAACAAGAGCTGCAGGGCATCTCCACAGTTGAAAGGCATCTCTTGACAGAAGGCAGCTGTCAACAGCTGTCTGTTCCCTCTCCTTCCTGCCAAGAGGAGGAAAGGAAAGAGAGGAAGGAAGGAAGGAGGAGGGAGAGAAGGAAGGGAAGAAGAGGAAGGAAATCAGGCTCACCCATTGCAAAGCCATAGCCATCCATGCTGAAGGGAGCACTGTATGAGACGGACTGCAAATTCCCCGACGAGGGGCAGAAGGCCCTCCAAGCCTTCAATGGAAGGCCTCAAACACCCACAAGGAAAGAAATAATGCAGGCCTGACCTTCAAAGAACTCAGAAGGCTAACGCTTCTGGCCCCTGAAAGCGTGGAAGACCTGTCTTTGTGAAGACAGGATGCTTCTGCCACTCGTGTGGTGAGCTTGCTAGTTCTCAAGGCTATTGTGTCCGAGAAGTGACCTTGGCTTCATTAGCTGCCAAATGCATAGGAAAGCGCACACCCCAGCATATCCTAATGAAGGTTAGAGAGATCATGCTCAACATGTAGGACTATGGCACTCCTCTCTCCACCCAAATCATGCTACACATCACCTGGGAGAAGGGAGAAACCTGACACAAGGCTGTCCTTGGCAAGGGGGGTGGACCATGCTAATGCAGCAGACATCAAAGGGGAAAATAAGAGCCCCTAGCGGGGAACAAAGGAGAAACAAAAGAAGATACTGCCTGGCAAGATTCTTCCCAAGAAAGAACACCATACCTGGGAAGATTTTTCCAAGAAAGAAGAAGATTATGCCTGGGAAGATTCCCTGAAAAAGACGCTGCAACCAGCACCAGCCATCTCTTCATCTCTGGCTTTTGCTCTGGCTTTGCAAGTGGTTTTGGAGCTGAAAAATCTCTGGCATTTCAGGCTCATCATGATTTAACTCATTGGGAAGCAAGCAGAAGGGGAAGGAGGGAAGGGGAAGGAGGGAAGGGGAAGGAGGGAAGGGGAAGGAGGGAAGGGGAAGGAGGGAAGGGAGGGCCAGGGAAAACCTGTTGTAGTTGCTTTGTCAGCATGAGTAGCAAGAAAGACATGCAGAGCAACAAACAGAGCAAGCCTCTCGCTTTGTTCATCAACAAACTCAATCCTTAGGCACAGTCAGAAATGTTTAGCATCTACAGATCATGGGCCTGGGCTCAGAAGTGTAATAAATAGCCAGATCCCTTAAACAGAAATGGCACTTACTTTATTATAGGGACAAAGTCGATAAAGCAAAAGCACAGCGCTGGGTGCATGACTCAAGTCTCTCAAGGCATGAGAGCCATACCTGAGGCTTCTCTTCTGCCAGCTGCACAGCGGCAGTTCCCTCAGCCTGCCCTTGTGTGCCCTGTGCCCCAGCCCCTCACCAGAAGGGGACACAGGAGTCTGCATGCAGCCTCCAAAGTGCCTAAGAAGAGAGGAGAGCATTTTTTTTCACTTTTTAAGTCCCCACATTACCACTAGAGTTATTTCCTCAATTTGTGTCCATGTGGAGGAGAAACGTTCATTTTGTGAAAAATAGTGAAGGTATTGTTGGCTTTCGCCACAATAACAAGGCTATAAATCTTTGACTTATAAGGATAACTAACCTTTAGTAAATTAGGAACCATGAGAAACCTCAAAGATAACAACTAACAGCAACTATGAAGAAAAACATCCGAGAGAAACAAAAGAGAACTTCTCCAAAAGACCCCACAAATGATTAACAGAAGGAAACAGATGCATAGGAGAAGGGAGTTGATGATAATCAATCCTACCAGAAGGAAACACATGCATGGGAAAAGGGAACTGAAGATCATCAATCCTCAGAAATAACTGCCAGAAGGAAACGCACAAATAGAAGAGAAAAGGGACTAATGATAATCAATCATCATAAACAATTACTCTGCCTAAAATAGTGAATACGTATGCAATATTCAATGTATATAAGACGTGGGTGAAGTATTAGCTGGTGTGCCTCTGACTTGAGTCATGCACCCAGCGCTGTGCTTTTGCTTTATTGACTTTGTCCCTATCACAAAATAAGTGCCATTTCTGTTTAAGAGATCTGGCTGTTTATTACACTTTCCTTCCCCAATACCACCTTGGAAATCACCCTGCTTAACTCCCACACCCAATTCGCTACTGCTACTGTGGGTATTCACAGCAGCAAAGGAGAGCTTGATTTCCCACAGCTTCCACCCCTACTCTCTTTGGCACGACACAAGCCTTGGGCTCATCTCTTCTACCTGCTTCCTGAGTCTTCCTCATCACAGAAGTAGTATGAGAGCTTTCAAATGCGAGTGTTCTTTGCCAATGTGCACAGAAGTAGCATCACATCTCTGGTTCGTGAGAAAAAAGATTCGTCTTCATGACAGGAATAAAAGATGCAAGTGGAGCTTTGCTGCGAAAACTGGTTCTACAGAAAAGAATACCTCTGTGAGCTCCTGAGCCCCTCTGCCTTTAAGGTCTTCAAGCCCACAGCCAGCAGGGAGAGGGCCATGCTGTCAACTCTCTTTTCACACCTTGCCTTGCTCACACCTGGAGCCATGGAGTGGACTGGCAGGTAGCCAGCACAGGCTCCTGGAGACCAGGGCTTGCAGCAAACCAGGGAACACACTCAGCTCACGCTCTTCAGCCACCTCAGGGACTTCATTGCAAGTTTGCTCCGTGCATAAGTAAAAACATCAGGGCTTTTGGGTCGGGTTTGCTTTTGGGGGGTTATTTTGGGGTGAGTTGCTTTTTTCTGTTATTTGCTACATCACCTCTCTCCCTCTTAGAGCAAAACAAGCCAAACTGTTCCATCGCTTAGTCCTGTATTTTCATGTGCTTCCAGTTCTCTCTTTTTTAACACTCTCCCAGCTTTATTGTGCTCAGAGACACAATACGAAACCCCATTCGGCACCGTGGCCATAGGGGCTAGAATGAAATAGGACTCATTCATTCACAGCTGAGGCAGTTGCAGATAAATTGCTAACAGGCTGAGGAGCAGCAAGGTGCAAAAAGGCAGTTCTGAACACACACAGGCAGGAGGGCTGCTGCACTTGGGCAGCTCTTTCCATCCAGTCACTTGTCAGAGCAGAACCGCCCCAAGGGAAAACTGCCCTGCTTCAGCGATTTGCGGAGAAAAAGGGGATCCATTTGCTCACCATTAGAATGTCATTCCCAGTACTCAACATTGCAGGACTCCTACTAACTACAGCCTTCAGTGCATTTTCATTAACTAATGGCCCAAAACAGGGCAGCAGGGATCAGTTGAGCTTCTCACAGGAGGTCTGGAGTATGCATCTGTATGAGTTGCAAATTTGACCTAACTCCTCTTTACTTCAGACACCATCAGCAGCAACTGACACAATTTCTATCAGAATCGGGCAGTCTGGATCAGGTCTTGAGACATACAGGGCCTGACTCCTTCCAAATATGTCATTAGGAAACGCTCCAACTCAGAACTTCAATCACAATCGGGCAGTGGGAAGGGCTCTGGAAGAGCCCATAAAGATCTTTTCAGGACCTGTCCAACTAAGGCTCTGAAAGCCTTGACTTAAGGGACTTAACTTTCCAAACTATTAGCACCTACTGCAAAGTTTTAAATTCCCTGAGAACAGCTGAATCCTCAGGGCTTGCACAACTTGCTTAGAAAGCCAAAGTTTATCTTCTCATTTCCAAGGCAATTCATCAGTCTTTTTTCCCAACTTCTTATGCAACCAATCAAAGCAGCTCTTCTGGTAAAGCCTGTTCTCAAATACTCTTTTAGACTAAGGAAAAAGCAGATTGACTGCCTACCGCCTCATTTCTGAGAAATACTTGGTGGCAGTATAGCCATACTCCAAGCAGCTCCTAACTTTATTCTGGTCTAGGGCTCCTAAAACTCAGGAACCTATTCAGAAAGTGAACTGATGGCAATTTGACACACTCTCAGCAAAACTAAGCCATCAGACTAAGTTTCAATGAAATCCAGCCCAAAGTGTAATTCCTGTCTTTAACAGTTAAAATCATTGATTTTCATGGCAATATACACGACTAGAAATTGCAAACAAGCTCATCGGATGCAATTGGACATTCCCTACAATACAAGCAAACAAGTCTTTCCCTCTAACAACTCTATTTAAGATATAATGCATGCTTGACCCCCGGGGAGAGAACACAAATTTCTGCTTCCTACTGGAGTTAGTCTTTCTTATAAGGTCATTCAATTGCTACATATTACTCAGGACCTAAAGCAGTAATTCACCGACTTCTCTTCAAAGAACAGGCCCTGGAGAAACAGGCCATTTTAGATGATGCGGGCACGTATGCTTAACCGCAGAGCCAGACACCCTGCAAAGGGGGCAGACGCCAGCGAGGTTCCGCGGTGGTACAGACTCCAAGCGATGGGAACACAGGGGCTGCTGCCCTTCCCACTCTGTCCCTCTCCACAAGGAAATGTCTCCATAAATTGCCACAATTCCTCAAGTTTCACACAATGGCCACAGGCATTCAGTCCCCTCTCTCACAGCCCACCTGGTCTCGTCACCACCAGCGGATGCCGCAAAATGCTTTCGGGATCCAAATGCCTTCTCAGGCTTCCACCTTAGACCAGCACCCAGAAACAAACCACAGGCGGACTCCAGTAGGGACTTTGGCAACTTTATCATTCATACAATGGTGCAAGGCAGCAGAAAAGAAAGATCATTTGATAAATATAGAAAAAAATCACCTGATAATCAATCAATAAATAACAAAATAAAGATAGAACAAATAATGTTCAAGTTAGCTGGCCTAACTCTGAAGTTCGCCCTGCACTCAGCAGGAGGAGGGATGAACAGAGCTCTCTGCCAGCCTGAATTATTCCTTTTTGATCAGAACTCTGCAGGAACTGAGCGCTTCTTGAGGGAAGCCTGTTGGTGTCCAATACAGAATCACACCTCCAGTATCAACTCTCTGCTACAGCTAATAACAAAATCTCACCAAGTATTTAGTCGTGTCAGTTTTTATTGGCATAGAACAAGCTTTGCAGAACCATGCCAGTTTTGTCCCTGGGAAATGACCTCTTGTCTCATGTTTCCAGAAGTGTTAAGGTGTGTATGTGTGTGCGTGGGTGTCTGCACCCACGTGCACATGCTGACATTCCACGGACCCCACATGATCCCTCCTGGGAAGATTTCAATAGCTGAATGCTCCCGAATCAAAGCGTACTGAAGCTAAATCAAAAAGACCATTAAACCAAATCACTGTCATAACTACAACTCAATCTAACAACTCAATCTTAAAACGTGAAGAAAAATAAAAAGATTGGTAAATCAAGAGCAGAAAAAAATGTAAATAATACTGCCTTACTGGTAGTATTGCTGTTTCAAGGGAAACAGGGATTATCAACAGCATCCATGTCCAGTAATAATCATAGCTTTGGGAGTGTGGGGGGGAATCAATATCGACTGAGTGGGCTTAGTGTTCTGCTATTCACATCACGCACAGCAGCACATAAAACATCCTGTCCCGCAGAGCGCCAGTTTTCATGGGGGAGGAAAGCAACACTTTGCCTTGTGCAGCAGAGCTGACATTAGCATTGACAAATTTCAGACAGTCCTTTTTCCCCGTGCGTTTTCATTCCTTGCTCACTCCCTACAGTGTTACGATTGCAACTTTACCCACTTGGTATTTGACAGAAATACCAGTTGCTCTCACTGAATTGCAGAGCACGCTTTCATCGCTACGCAACAGAACTCCTCAGCCTGCAACTAACTGAGAACCACCCGTTTGAAAAATCCTGCGACTTCAGTAAGGTTTCATGTGCACATCCAACAGCAGAACCACGGCCTGCATGAAAAACTCCTGTGAGTTTTTCTTCAGGGTACCTGTCAGCTATGTGTAAAGCATCCATCTGTAGCTATAGGGATCATCAAATACCAAAACTCAAACTCAATATTCTGAACTGAGCAACACTGTGCTGCAAGTAGTTTAAGAGAAAGTTAACATATTTGTAATTTTGACTTCAGGTCTATTTCCAAAGCGGTTTAATAACTTGCTCTACTTGAGCTACCAATAAAAAGAAAAACCAAAACAAAACCTAGCAATTTTCTGTCTGTACTTAGCTATGTGGTGGCACTCAAGCAAGAAGGCTTAGCTTTCAGTTGACATGATTCTAACCCAATCACACTAGCCTTCATGAAGCGCAAAACAAAAGGGGCAAAAGGGTAACGCGTAAAGAGGAAAACAATAGTATAAATTCTGGGGACTAGATCCAACAGCCACCTAGAACCAACAAATAGGCAACACCCCCTTCCTGGCCCTGGGCCCTCTCTTCCTGCCCTGCAGTGGAAAAAAGCACATCAGTTATTTCCATTTCTCTCAGCGAGACTGAAAGCTTTTCACTGCACTTTCCACCCAACTCCTTGCCCCAGCAGCAATTGGGAAAATCACCTGCACAAATCAAGCGCATCACAGACAAAGGCTCCAGAGACTGCAGATGCTCTAAAGACTTCTCTAGGAAATGCTTCAATGGATCACGCTTAGAGAAAACCTTGACCACGGCGGCTCTCAAATACTTTTGCAACACTTCCCTGACAACCTCCAAAGGTTTGCACAGACGTTCAGCTACCAACTGCCTTTCAAGTCAAGAAAGCCCACTCAAGGCAGCAGGCTTCCAGACATCCATTCCACACATCTCCTAGAGCTCAGGGGCCACCACTGCTCTGGCAACCACCTGCTGAGCAAGCACACCTAAACATGGGCCTCTGCACACACCCACCTGCCCACCTCTCCTCCTGCCTTTCACAGACAGCTCTGCAGCACCACAGAAGAAGGAAGCAAGTACATTCAAGAGCTCCTTACACTCAAGGTGTCCTTTGAAAACATTGGCCAGATGTTTTGCACAAGGCCATCGACCACAATCAAGGGAGCTCCTGCTTTTTTCAGAAAAGAGAGAGGGCGGGGGTGGGGGTGGGAGGGAGAGTGAAGAGATCAAGAAATGAGCAGCCACAGAAATGACACTATTTTCTCCTTTCAAAACAATTGGTCCAGGCCAGGGACGGAGAGACTGCTGGGGGAGAAATCTGGGATGTTTCTTTCCAGGTGGCACTTGTGAAGAAGGATTGCTTTACAGCAATTGCTTTATTGCAAACACCTTTCCCCCTTCACCTCCAATGAGTAGAAAGTAGCTCTAAATATCTAAGGAAGGTGGAAGAGGCACTTGGAGTTGAAACTGAATTACGTGGTACTGGCTGAACAAGTTGTCTACTCTCTCCCCTTTCCCAAGGGGAAATTTGACAGGACTCATCACTCGGCATCACTGTGACAAGTGCGGCAGGAGGCACAAAATCAACAGAAAGAAGACAGAGGGTCATGCAGCAGCATGCCTACTCACTCACATCTAACACTGCAAAAGCTGTACCGTTCACAGCTTCCCTGAGAAACAAAACTAAGAGGAGGAAGGAAAACAGCACTTTTGATGTCACGCTGCCACAGGGACCTGCAATCTGAACCTCATGCTTTGTGAGCTCCTCATGAACCTGGTGTGCAACCCTGCTTGGCAACCTCTCACTCCAAATAACTCCGACAGAGGAGGGGGGCAGCCCCAAACACCCCTTGTCTTTATGGATGCCAAGATAAGGCAGCAGAGCACAGCTGTCAACAGCAAGTAGCACTGAAAAGACAGACCATCCACAGAAGCAAGTGAGCAGCGCTCCATGAAAACATCGCCAGGCTTTTGGCCACACAAGAACTAGTACGGCACTCTTGTCAGAGATTGCTTACTTAGCTTACAGCAGCCCGCCCCTGCAACATCAAAGGTCTCGCGGCAAGAGCCAGACCCCAGAGATGCCACAGAAATCACCATCTCCACCCCTGGACCCAAGCAGATACAGGGCAAGTACCAACAGCAGGAATTCCCCCTGACCATCACTCTGCCCATCCACCACCAGCCACCCCACGGAAAGGGCCAGCTGGCCACCTCACCCATAGGCGTACAAACCAGGCAGATTCCTTTCACGTGCATTTTCAGGCAAAGCAGACAGAGAACACACAGCCCTCAAGCTAAAACACCACTCTGCAATCAAGAAAGAGCACAAAAAGCTCCCAGAAATTGAGAGTTTCATTTCACAGCCTGAAAAAAACAGACAGACTTTAGGGACAAAGACAAGGAGATGCTATAATCCACAGCAGGAGTGGTGCTTAGGCATTCCCCCCGCACCCTTTGCGCCAGGGACATTGCTCTTGTGCAGGCAGAGAAACCTTCTCCCCTCCCCTAAAGCAGACTCACCCCACACACAGACACCTCTCCCAGACCTCCTTTCAAAGAAGGCCACCAGTGACGCACCTGCACAATTAGCCAGAGATGTCTCAGCACCTTACCATTACAGTCTGCTCGCAGTCAGAAGGACAGGTCGGGTTAGAAGCAACTAAGTACAGAATCCAAGTCAGTCTCCAGGAAAACGCGCCATACATGGGCTTGTGGGCTGTCTGCTGAGGTCTTCTGATGAGACCTGCCTCTTTTGGGGCTTGCAAAGGTGCCGGTGCTCTCCGACGAACGACAAACTCCCACAAGGCTGAAAATCAAGACACAAGAACAAAACAGTTCACTTCATTGCCACAAGGTACACACTTCCCTGGTCAAAAGGCAGTACACAAAAGGGCAACTGCATTTCCGTGGCCAGCCTGGACCCAGTCACCACACTGCTCCTCTTGCTCTGGTTCCCTTCTAGATGACTTTCAAAAAACACTCCTCTCTATTCCACTCCTCATGGACAACCTTTCAAGAGAGAGGAACAGGAAAGCCACAGCAGCATTTTCTTACGGCACAAGAGCACAGGAACTCCTGAGCAACTACTGTCTGAAGAAACAGAAGCAGCTGCAATTCTAAACTTCAGTCCTTGGAGACAAAATCTGCTCTCCTGGGTCTGTGAGCACAAGTAGCAAGGAAGTCATGCAGAGCAACAATCACAGCAAGCCTCTCGCTTTCTTCATTGACAAACTCAATCCTTAGGCACAGTCAGAAATGATCAGCCTATTCGGATCACGTGCCTGGCCTCAAAAAGAAAACGTTTCTCCTCCAGACGCACACAAACTGAGCAAATAGAACCATCGGTAATGGTGCTGAGAGGGAGAGAGATTAGGACGAGGAGTTCCAAAGGGAGCACGGGGCAGCTTAACCTGCACAGGGACTGCCACTTCCCATCACACAAAGACCTTTGAAAAGCAGCATTTCCCTGGCACTTTCACCTTAAAAATGCTACATGCACATGAACACGTGCCTCCAGGAAGAGATTTCAGCCAAACATACATTTCCACCTCCCAGGTTTTCCCAGCGTGTTTAATGTTTCCACCATGTGAAGGATTGCAAAACAAGTTTTCCACAGAGCAGAGCAATCAAGAAACAAGAACTTCCTCCCACACCAATCACAAGCTTGTCGCCATCCTTAGTTGGTGAAACTGTGACCCAAGCACACTCGGACAAAGCACAAAAAACTTTCCTCATTTCACAAGGGCAAGGAAGTAGAATCCCTGTCACCTCAAAGGTACTCAAGGGCAATTTGTATCCATGCATGGTTACACATACATATCTGTAACATATGGTTACACACACATTAGCCATCTTTTTTCTCTTGGATTTCAAGGAAAAAGTAAAATGGGGTGGAAGCTGGCTTGCTTTCTAACATCTAGAGGGATGGACGGAATGGAGCCTAGGGAGACAGGCAGTCGGGGCAGAGCAGCCTGCGCAGGGAATCCTCCCAATTTCACTTGGGCACAGCAAGGCCCTTGGAAAAACGCACAGACACCTGCCCCTTTGACAAGCCTCACTTTGCCCTAAGACACTGCACACAAACAACAAACTGCACTCTTCAAACTGCTCCAACAACCAGTCCCAAAACTCCTCGTCCCTCCTCACATCCTTCCCTGCCCCAGCAGGTCATAAAACCCAATTAAAAGCCCAGGAAAGAAAAAAAAAAAAAAAAAAAAACCCAAACAAGAGAAAAAAATTTAAAAAACAATTTTAAAATTATTTCTGCTCTCTTGAGTTTAGATCTAGCCAAAGTTAGTCTGCAGGAAGCCCTGCAAATTGCTAACTTATGTTTCTACATAGAACACGTACAATAGCAGCAGAAAGAATTCAATGGACTTGTGGATGCCTGCTGTGCCATACACTAATCGAAGAATGTCTCAGCGAGTACATTTGTCGTCCTTGCTCTCATAAGATCACCCATGGAATTCCCAATTCAGAGCACATCCTAACACTAACTCAAGAAGTGACAACATTTTTCTCTAAGCCTATTTCCGTAGGCTCCAATTCACATCTCACTCACAACAGTGGACTTTAGGAAGACCTTTGCAGATGTCAATGAAGTACATAAAACTACTTGGAAAAAACAAACAGACAATTAGCATCTGAGAAAGATGTAAAAAGGGCTATTTGCTCCTGTTTCTAATGAGAGAAGGAACAGAAAGGAAACTTCTCAGAACAAGCCACAGAAACATGCCCAGAAATATTGCTGTCAACAGAAGAAGACAGGAACAGACTTTGACAGATCTTCTCCAACAGCAAGAGAATATGTTCATCTATCGAAGAATTGCTTGCTCAAGGGAAAATAATCCGTGCTAACAAAAGCAGGCAAAAGCATCGAGCGGGGGGGCTTTTTTCATTTTTATGTGCTCAAGAGATGTCTACCTGAGAACGGGCTTTGTTTCCTCAGTCATTTCTCTTTGCCTTGACGTGAAAGCGACAAGTTCTTTGACAAATGGACCCAAACACCCTCCCATCCTCCACCCCCAGAGGAGCTACCTCTCAAGTACCATTTCCCCCTCGCATTAAGGGCTGTTTGGGAATAACTTACCGGCACAAGGCGAGCTGGCGCCGGGCAATGCCTGCAGCAATCCAAACCGTGCCGCCTGCAGCAAGGGAGGAGAAAGGAGCGGGGGAGAAGGCAAAACCCCGGCAAAGCAGAGGCTGTCACCCACCGCAGCAGCAGGCCCAGCGGAGCCGCGCTGCCTCCGGAGAAAAGCCGCTCCCGCCCCGGCCCCGACGCTCCCGCACCAGCTGCCCCAGAGGACGCCGCTGCCGGCGGATCCGGGCCAGGCCGGGCCGGGCCGGGCGGGGGGTGCCCGGGGGCCGCGTTCCCCCATCGGCCCCGCAGCCCAGGGCCGGCGCCTTCCCTCACCTCTGCCCATGGCCGCCGGCTGCCTGAGGGGGTGTCCGCTCCCCCGGCACCCTCGGGCGGTCCGTGCCTGCGGAGGGCCCGGCCGGCGGGCGGCTGGGCTCCCCCGAGGGGCGGCCGAGAGCCGGGGGGGGCCGGCGCTCCCCGGCGGTGGCTGACAGGGGCGGGAAGCCGCCGACGAGCTGCCCCTGAGCAGCGCCGGCCCCCGGCAGCGGCCGCTGGCGCGGCAAGGGCAGCGGGGGCTGCAGCCCCGACGGCCGCCCCAGCCGGCTGGTGGCCCCGCAAGCCCGCCCGGCAGCCCGAGGCCTGCGGAGAAGGAGGAGGGCTCGCTGGGCAGCGCTCGGGGCCTGGCGGAGAGCAGGCGAGGGCCGGGCTCGGCAGCGGCCTGCCCGGGGGCCGCCGCCCTCACAGGCCTTCGGGCGGGGAAGGTGCTGCCCGGGCGGGGGCTGCACAGGCCGCGCCGCCCCTCCAGAGCCTCCGCCTGTGGCCGCAGACAGGCCTCTGCTTTGTTCAGAACAGTATGCTCACTAAAATGTTGCTTGTTTCTTACCCACCTTCTGACTGTGTGAGAAAATAGCTCATTCCTGACCTTCTGACTGTGTGAGAAAACAGTTGGTCGCTGAGCAGATGTTACAGACAGTAATAATGAGGAGACAAACAGAAGTAGCTCGTCACCCAGGATGGGATAACAAGAAGTCGTTAATCACTTCAAGGCTCTTTTATGCATCACGTATGTACTCCTGTACCCATTAGGACAGAGCCGTGGCTACTTCAGGGAATATCCTTAGCATCCTCAAGAAGTTGGCAAACTTACAGTAGACGTTTACTGTCCTGAGACGACTCAATACCTCAAAAGGATAATGTGAGGAAGGGTCTCCTTACCCAAACGACCACCGAGAAGCTCACGCTTGCGCAGAAGTGTTTTGCTGAAGCAGCAATGTTTAACACACATGTGCAAAAAGATGACTATGTAAGCCTAGGTGGCTTATGTATTAGGCAGGCGGAATTCTGAGACTATTTTGTGTATAAATAATGGGTGCATATCCCCGGTAAGGTGTGCTAGATTTGTGGGTTTTCCCCCTGGCACCCAACGTCGAATAAAGCACTATCTCCTCTCTAAACTACTTTTGGTTTCGAGAGCTTTTATTTCAGGTAACAACTCCCTGACTGCGCTTCACCCCCCTCCAGGACTGATGCAAAGCGATTGTGCCTTGGGCTGTAGTTGTGTGAGGCAAAGGTCAGGGAGAAGCCGTGGGATTTCGGGGAAAAGTGAGAGGCTGGCACATCACTGTTGGGGAAGCAGGTGACAATCCCAGCTGTCGCTGGCTCAAACCCCAAACCAAAATGGCCCGTAGGTGCCTTTTGGAGCACACCTTGGGGAGGGTTCAGCGTGCAGAGACCCCAGCGGCTTTCCTCCTCTTGCCTGTTAGTCTGAGCACCATTCCTCTCCCCAAAACATGCCAGAATTAACCTTTTTCTGAAGGCTGCTCAGGATACAGTCAGAAAAGGCCTTTTGCTGTAACAGCCTGGACATATTTGCCACTTGCAGGGCAAGAAACCCTCCTCTTCTACCCCGCTTTTTCATTTTCATTAGCAGGCACCGCGGACTCCATCTGGAGTGGTCTAAGTGGACCACAGTATTCCAAGGATATAAATCAGGTGGAACATGAGAGAGAGGTGCCTGCCAGCAGACTTGGTGTTCTAGAAGTCCAACCAGCAGGATGGTGGCGCTTCCAGGTGCTGCACAGGGCTGTGGAGGAGCCGGCACAAACACCGGAGCTTCTCCAAGCTTGGGAAAAGGACACAAGCTCTTTGGGAGGCTGTTGGCAGAGGAAGGGGGAGCCCCAGATGATCTCCCGGGGCTGCCCATCTCCAAAGCTGGCTCTTTCTCCTTGACAGTCTGCTCAGCCTCCTCTCCTTCTCCCTCTCCTCCAATTTTGGTGCCCAACCCCCCCGCCCTCCTCCAGCCAGTCCCAGCCTCTGCTCTGGCAGCCGGGGGCTCAGTCGTGGCCATAACCATCTTTTTCCACTGGCCACGTGCAGAGCTCAAAGCAGCCCAGGCCTCACCTCCAGACTCCTTGGCCCTCCATGCTTTATGGACAACTCATCATTTTCACCAGAATGCAGGAAGCCCAGGAAAACCCGGGAAAGTCTCCTGTGTTTCCTGGCCAGATGCAGCCTGCTGTAGATCAGGTCTTGTAGCCTCTTTGAAGCCTTAAAGTAGCCCTGGGCCAGACAGGAGCCTGCGCTGCCTGTGAGCATCCTTGTCCTTCGGCGTGACAGCACGGGATGCACCACACACAGCTTAATTTATTTCCAGTCCTCCATCAATTCCTGTGACTTTTGGGAATGATTCCACTATTGACTAGACACTGGATCCCTTTTGGGCAGGTACGGTGTTGACAGGAGAGAGAGGAATATTCAAAAGTGGCGTAAAACTGCTGCGACTGGGCAATGTTGTGGGTCCGTGTAGACTCGTGACGGCTGCTGTAAAAGACCTGGATCTGGGTATTTTCAGACGGGCAGCTTATGATCCAGAGGAATGCTGGATTAACAGACAGCCAGAATGTAGAGCTGCGACAGAAAGATGGACAGCTTTTGGCAGGATATTTTTGTACTCGGGTATCTGAATGTATCTCCTGAAATTGCAGTTCAGTCAACTAGGCAAACCTGGGTGACGTGTGGAAAATTGGCCCCCCTGCTTAACATCAGCCTCACGGTTTCACCCTGGTTTTCCTTTTCTGATTCTGAGCTAAAATTCTCACGGCTTTGGGACAAACTGTGTTCTCAGGTGTCTGTCAGAACTGGATATGCCCCAGCACAACCAGGAATGGCAGTTTTGTAGTTTTAGTAAATTTGTGGTGCTTGGAGTTGTAGTCACAATTAGGGAACCCAGTTTAATCACTTGAAGAAGTGGAGATGATGTAAATAGCCTACTTACTTTGGTGTGGTACCCAGAGCACGAGGGATTTGGGGACCACTTACTACTGTGTGCAGTTGATAACTTCTTGCTTGAGGGTCACTGAGCGTGTGAATTTGCCTGTTTTACCCAGGCCAGTTCTCCTCGACTTTGTAGCTTTTAGGTACGTCACGAGCCCTTCACCTGAAAAGCTGCTCCGGATGCTCTGGTGGGACCAAAGCTTCATCCATTTTGGTGTCCCCTGCTGTCTCTCTGCATCAGGGTGCTCATGGGTGCTTGCCCTGGAAGTCCTGCTCTGTGTGCTCTGCAGAGCACCCGTGGGCCATTTACAATATTATCTAACGATTACTGCTGGATTTAGCAACTACTTCAAAAAGGGTGTGGTTGCTGCAACAATTAGTGGTGTCCCTGGTCATGCAGTGATTCACCTCAACACAGTTGGCTCCGGGCAGGGAGCGAGAGCGGGCGTAGATGGAGCTGGGAGCGTGCAAGGAGCAGAGAGCAGGGCTGGTCCGAGGGGGTGTGCGTGTCCTGCGGAGGGGCAGAGGTCGGCTTGCTTTAATTGCAATTATTTTCTCTGGTTTAGCTATAGAAAAGCAATGTGTGTGCTGAACTTTTCGTTTCGGTTTGATGAAGTTGATTCTTCACCTGGCTAAAGGAAGACATGTCTTTTAAAATGAAATCAATTGTGTGTCTACACGAAAGAGTTGGAGTTCCCTTTAATGGCAGATGTTTGGCAGCAGAGGCATGGCTTTCTCATGGAGGCCAGCTCCATGTGAGCGTGTGCACAGAGCGCAGGAGCTGGGAAAAGGAGAGGAAGCCGAAAAAGGCAATGAGAAGACAGATGTATGCGCTGAGTATTTGATGAGCCATCCACAGGGCTCACAGTTAATCTAACGCGGTAAGGTGAAGCAAATGCCAACATTTCCTCTGGATACGGTGGGCCACAGAGGTGCTCACAGCAGACCTGGTGGGTGTTTTCCCAAATTGGAGAGAAACCCCCTTAGGCTAGCCAGAGCGGATGCCCGAGGGCTGTACTGGGTTGCCCACTGATGGCACCGGGGGTTGTCCAGGGTGGGATCAAGTTGCCCAGGAAGGGCACTAGGTTGCCCAGAGTGTGCACTGAGTTGCCCATGGGTGGCACTAGGTTGCCCACTGAGGGCATTGAGTTCATAGGATCATAGAACATCTCAAGGAGAAGGAGAACCATAAGGATCATCCTTGCAGGACTACCTAAAACTGAATGATATGACTAAGAAGGTTGTCCAGTCGCTCGACAGTTGCCCAACAGCTGCACCTGGCTGCCCAGGGGCTGCACCAGGTTGCCCAGCGAGGGCCAATAGGTTGTCCAGGGCAGGAACTAAGATGCCATGTGAGGGTATTTTCTGGCCCAGGGGCGGCCCCAGCTTGCCCATCAAGAGCACCGGCTTGCCCAGCGGCTGCATCCAGTTGCCATAGCGGCTGCAGGGAGTGGCCCAGGCAGAACCCGGTCACTGAGCACCCTGTGCCCCTGGCAACGCTGCCCTGGATCTGTGTCACGGACGGCACTGGGGATGCTGCAGTGTCTGGCAGTGCTGCCACCGAACCCAAGAGCACCACAGTGAGTAGCAGCCCCCCTGCGCACCCGCAAGCCTCTGGAGGCTCTGGGTGAGTATGTACTTTGGCTGGGAGGGGAGGACTGAAAAAGCAAGCATTTCTCCTAGTGCTCCCCAGTACCTCTTCTGTTGCCCAGACGTACCCAAAGTAGGTGGTCGGGGCTCCCATCGTGTGTCTGTGTTCAGGGGTGGCAGAAAGTGTCAGCCTGGGATGGCTTATCCCCAGGGGGATGCAGGGGCTTTTACTTCAGCTGGAAATGCGGGGAAAGGTGACTGTGGTCCATTCCCAAGGGGTTTTCCTCTCTTTCCTAAACAAAAGGGAACTGGCACTCACAGTGGTCTTTGTTGGGCCTGAGCACAGACATTTCTCCCTCAGTTCTGCCAAACTGGCTCGCAGGGTCGTGATTGTGAAAGCTTTTTAGCTTTCTTTGGAGGGTGTGAGTTTCCCGCTGCCTGTCGCACAGCCTCTTCGTCCAGGCTGGATCCTGGGGCGAGACTCGGTGCCCGCGGCTCTGCTGCTGCTCTTGAGTCAGGCCCCAGGGCAGCCCATGCCAGCATGGCCAAAACTGGGCAAGGCTTGTAACTGGAGTCCTCAAAGTTCAGTGATTTCCCAGCTGCAGGCTGTGCACTTGTGCCCTCTGACTCATCCTGATTTTCCTGGGATTTGCCCTAACTAAAGGACCCGTTATTCTCCTGCATTCGCTGTTCATTTATTTAGTAGCTGCATTTGGAGACAGTGTTCTTCTGAATGCATCAAACCGTTATGGGCAGGTTTATTCCCTGCAAACATGCTATTTTTAAAGGAATGGAGTGGCTTTCATGCTGTTACAAATAGGATTGAGCACAAGTTTTATGTCCTACCCCACTCCCATCCAGGGATCTTATGTCCTAATCTTATGTCCACTGGGGCTCTGAGCCAGGCTGGGAGCAGTGGGGATGGGATGGTGTTAGGGGAAGGGCACGTCCAGCTGGCTACGGCAGCCACAGGGACTTATTCCTGCCCGTGGGTGACACTTGCAACCTTACAAGAGCTTCCTACCGAGCATAACTTACCCTCCTGAGTGTTTGTCCTCACATTCGGTGTGTTAGGTGCAGTTGGTGGCCCTCTGCATTATGTTTCTGATAACAACTGACCGATAACCTCAATCTGAAAAGAGCAATGGCACCCACAGTTCTTGGTATCAAAATCTTCACGTGTGGCCATTCCTCCTAGGGCTACTGCAAGGCTGGTGTTTACAAACCCCTCTGAAAGGACTTGGTGGGATATCTCCTTTCCAAGCGCAGTGATTTTACATCAGGTGAGCCATGGACATTTTTCTTCTTTTGCAAGACAGAGATGGCTGTTCTTTTGAGGCTGAAATAGATTCCGGGGGAGGGGACGGGGTGTGTGTGTGTGTGTGTGTGTGTTCAAATTTGGATATAGTCCTGCAAAGCTCTGCTCACCTGCAGACTGCTCACTTGAGCATTTAATGCAAGTGAATATGGAGGGATGAGGATGGAGTCCCTCACCCACAAATCGCGCTGGGCTGGTAGCAGGTGTGTGTCCAAAGGGGCGCAGCTCTTGGGGCTGGTAATGGCACTTTGAAAGAGAAAATGACATGTGGAGTACTAGAAGATCAGCAGATACCAAACCCAGCCAAAAGAAGCAGATGAACAGCAGAGAATCAGCAGCTACAGTTTCATGGGACTGACAGACTGAAGGAAAATGAGGGCACAATATCTGTCACTCTCTTGAGCAGCCATGATTTGGTTTTTTCCCCATTTCAAGACCTGATGCGAGATATGAACAACAAAGTCAGATCTTTCTCTAGATACAAATGCTTGGGACGCTGTCAGAAGGGATTTGCTTTCAAGAGTTTTAGGTCTGCACAGGCAATGTGTAGGTGCTGTGTGCATCGCTGTTTGTGTTCCAAGTTGCACGTGTTGCTGTAAGAAGGAAGGCAAGTGCAGGAGCTTACTGAGTGCGGTTGTCTTCTCTCTGCTCCTCTGTGCAGGACACGTACCTGAAGAGCAGTGTTCAAGAATGCAGCCTGGTCGATCTCCCTTAACGGCAACGTACACCCATCCACGATCAACACCTAGCAAGTTTCTGCCTGCCATCAGTGCCATGGCTTCAAGCTATAAGGCCCGTTTTCCTTACTACCCACTGCCTCAGAGCTCCGGCCTCCCCTGGATGCCCAGCACCTACTACAAACCAGCTGCCATCAACCCAACTTTGGCTCCCTTTTCCAAAAGTTCCCAGGGGATGACCGCCAGCAAGAAGCTTCCTGTCATTGCCAACAGAACAACCTTCATCACCCGGTACACCCCTGAGGATTGGCACAGGTCCAACCTGACCAACTACAGAGAGTCAGAAACTTGCCAGCACAACGCGGAGCGTCTGAGAGTTGATACCTCCCGCATGATTCAGGATAAATATCAGCAGACAGAGAAGACACAAGGAGAAAGCACCAAAAACCTGGGAGTTCGTGCCAATGATATTGGATTTTGGAAATCGGAGCTCTGCCGTGAGCTGGGTGAGATGATCGGGGAGACCAACGCCCTCACGGACATGAAGAAAAGGCTGGAGAGAGCCTTGGCCGAGACGGATGCCCCTCTCCAGGTAAGCACCCTGTGCAGTGGCCTGCAAGCTGTAGCCCACTGCTGAAACATCTGCAGCCACTCAGACGTCCAGTTAAGTTTCACTGCAGCTCCGTAACATCTAGAAAGCTTTTAGGAAGAGACCATTAGTTAGTGATCAACAAATCCCTTGCCATCTGCTGCATCTCCTATCAGCACATTCTGAGCCCATCAGAACCAAATATTTTTATAAGCGGCACATCCAAAATCCTGGTTTGGGAGACACAAGCCCACGTCTTGCTACAAGGCTCTGGCGAGGTCAGCATCAAGGCTGACACAGGGCCCTGCATTCAGCTGCGGTTGCACCAGGGACACGTGTGCTCCCTCACGTTGCTTTAACGCTGATGTTGCAGCTCGGCTGCTCATTGTCAGCTAAACCAGCTGCCCGGGGCACTTTTTTCTTCCCTTTTCTTCCCATCTTGAGATGGGGCCCGTCCCTCTAGAGAACCCTGCCCCGGCAGCCAACAGTCATGGCATGTCCCCAACAGGTCGCTCAGGAGTGCTTGCTTCAGCGGGAGAAGAGGATGGGCATCGACCTCGTCCATGATGACGTGGAGAAACAGCTCTTCACAGTAAGCTTGGCAACTCACATCATGTGTGAAAGCTATTTTTACGTAAACTGCCCCGAGGAGGCTTTGCAGCCTTGTTCTCTACTTGGCTCCTTACTGCTGGTGAGGTGCTCAACCCTTCCAACCCCCAAAACCTGCTGGGCCAGGGGACGGTGTTCCCCCACGCAGCAGCCTCTTAGTTGGTCTAATAAAAGAGATGACATCATTACATGTTTTGGCTTTGCCCAGGAAGTGGATGTCATCAGGTCATGCCAGGAGAGGATGCAGCAGTACCTGGATAAGACAAAAGCCCAGCTCGCGTAAGGAGAAGCTCCTTATCTCATGCCGTAGGGCCGATGGGCCTTTGCAGTTGGGATGTGAACCCCCAGCAGACCCCGACCTCTACCCACACCCCGCAGCTGTAAAACCCACGCAGGCTCCATGGGAAGCGGGCGGTGATGCTCATGGGAGGACAGAGCTGCCCGGGCGGGAGCTGCGGGGAAGTGGAACGGGGAGGAAGCCGTTCCACCCGTACATCCCCACCGATGGCTGTTGTTTGCATGTTGAAGGTCCAACAGGGTGGCCCAGCATGAGCTGGAGAGAGACCTGGCCAACAAGCAGGTGGCCCACCGCATCGACGACAAGTGCCACCACCTGAGGAACACCTCCCACGGCATCAGCTACTACCGAGGGGTGGAGCGGGTCGATGCCACGTGAGTGCACGCCGGGTGGCACACGAGCAGCAGGCTGTCCCGGGGATGTGCGGTGCCTTTCCCTGGCAGGGAGCTGCTGGTCCCCAGCCCACTGTAAAGGCAGGTCTGTCCTGCCTGGAGACACCGGCTTCAGAGGGGCCGTTTCTCTCTGCTCATTATTATTAGTATTATTATTATTTTTATTCTTCTTCTCATTCTTATTCTATTGTTGCTGTTATTGTTCTTCTATTTAACTGTCTTTTATCTCCACACACAAGTTTTCCCTTCCCTTTCCCCTCCTATTCTCCTTCTTCTCCTTGCCCTTCTGGAGGAAAGGGGGAGAACTGCACAAGTGGCTGCATGGTCCTAGCTGCCGGCTGGGGCTAAAACACGACCTATGGTCAAAATAAAAGCGTAGATTAAAGCTACATTTGACCCACGCTGCTCCCTGGCAGGGTCCTTGCCTGCCCACGTCCAGCTTCAGCAGCACGGGCTTACCAGGGGCCTCTCCTTCCTCCCAGGATCTCGGTGCCGGAGTCCTGGGCCAAGTTCACAGACAGCAACATCCTCCGCTCCCAGAGCGAACGGGCGGCCTCTGCCAAGCTGCGGGACAACACCAGGAACCTGCTGGAGGTGACGGCCAACGAGATGCGGTGCCAGTTCAACAGGGTGAACGTCGCCTTCACCAGCCGCATCGCCGAGACAGCCGACGCCAAGAGCAAGATTCAGACCCACCTGGCCAAGGTAGCCTGAACCCCTCCCTTTGGGTGTGACACTGTCACTTCCCAGGGACACCTCCGAAGCAGGACCCTCCACGCAGACCTGGCCCAAGGAGAGGAACGGTGGCTGCAGGAAGCTGGTTATAGCAACATTTTCTGTTAGAAACCCCAAGTCCTGGGGACTTTCTTCTTGGAGCAGGAGGAGCTGGCACTGTGATTTCATCTCAAGGGATCCTGTCTTTTGCTAGCGCATCCTAGCTGGCAGCCTGGCAGCACAGGGATTTCCAGCAGAAAAGGCCACCGCTGGTTGCATCTCCTGGGAGTTACTTCAGAAGCGCTGGCTGCCCTGCAGAGAGTCTTTGCTGGGCCTCTGCTGGGCTGCCTGCCGGGGGGTTCGCAGGCTTGCTTCTCCCCCAAGGACGTGCTTTCACTCTCAGTGCTCTGTGGTTGCTGCACGGGTATCCGTGTGCTTGCTCTGCCAAGCGGAGGAAGTGGAGATCAGTGACAGGCACCTGGCTCGGACCAGTGGGTCTCATGGAAAGCCTCCTGAAAAGTGCTCCACACCGTATTGATTCACTGAGCGGAGACTGGGCTGGCAGCGTTGCGGGCTGGTGCCACGTCCTTCAGTGAAAAATGAAAATTTTTCATGCCTGAAAAATCTTCCCTCTCTGAGTTGCTATTGATGGATGATCAGTTTCTGCAAGCAGTAGCTTTGGGAAGCTGGTAACTCACTGTGTCCATCACTGCTCCAACACCTCCTCTGACGTGACAGCACCAGCAAAGACAGGCTTGTTTTTTCTGCAGACGGACAGGAGAAAAAGGAAATTATGTTGTCACTTGAGAAGGTATTTTTTCATTCATGCATGTGTTTCTTTTTTACGGCAGACACTGCAGGAAATCTTCCAAATGGAGATGAACATGGAAGCCATCCAAAAAGCCATGAGGGACCAAGGACCTCCGTTCAAAGTGGCTCAGACCCGGCTGGAAGAGCGCACACGGAGACCAAACATGGAGCTGTGCCGGGACACTGCCCAGCTCCGGTAAGGCAGGAGCACGGGGCCGGCAGGGTCCTTGAGGAGTCCCGGGTAGTAGCACTCAGGAACATCACTGGATGACAAAACTAGTCATGGGATGTTTTTCCTAAATACTCCTTCCAGAAGGGCTCTGCTCTAATCAAAAGGAATGAGCAGGTATCCCAGCCTTTGGGTGCTGGGAGAGCTCTGCACCCACAAAGGAGGCTGTACACCACGGCTGGGAGCAGCCTGATGCCACCCTGTGAGGGGCTGGATTTTTCCCACTTGGGTAAACCTCATCTTCTCTCCTGCCTGCTTCCCAACAGTTGGATGTGCTCAGTTTTTTAGGATAAGCCTTTACTCTCCAAGAGGCTTGCGCTGAGAGCACTTGAGAGCACAAAAAGAGCACTTCCTTTTGGGGAACCTCCAGGAAGGGTGCACCCTCTGGAGAAGGAGTAAGGGCTGTCCTCACCTCCCCTGGGGACAAACCCTTTCAAGGACATTGTGAGCTCTGTGGGATTGCACCCCGAGGGGCTGTGGAGGAGCAGGCTGCCCTGAGTGCCCAGCAGCACCTCCTGTGAGGCACCCCAAACTTTACACCTCCTCCGGGGAGCCTGCTGGGCAAGACTCCAGATGGAGCCTTTTAGAAGCAAGTGAAACCCAGCCCCAGAGCCTGTTTAGCATCTCGCACGCCGTTGTTTTCTCCATCCTCCGCTTGTTTCCCATTCAATTTTCGCCTCTCCCAGCTGTCCTGTTTTGCTGTGTGTGCATCCGTGGGTGTGGGCAGGACCCCTGCACAGGGGAATCCAGGAGGGGGACCCAACAAACCTGCAAAACCAAAGGGGAACAGGACACCACAGCTGCTCATCCCTCTTCTCGGTGGCACAAGCTGCTCTGGGAGACGTGCCTGCGCGTTGCCAAAGCCTTCGCGCAGACTTAGCCATGCCTCCCCGCTGAGGTCTGGAGGAGCTCTGCCCTCAGCTTTCCCATGCATCTGCCAGAAACGGGGGGTCCGAGTTAGTCTGAGCGCGCTGAAGGGGGAAATCCTGTGCCCAAGGCGCCCTTCAGCAGGGCCAGGCTCGAAACCACCCACGTGATGGGACCATTAACGAGGGTTCCTTGCTGTTTTCCAGCCTTGTCAATGAGGTCCACGAAATCGATGAGACGGTCCAGAGCCTTCAGCAGCAGCTGAGAGACACCGAGGACACCCTGCAAATGTTGGCTCATGCCAAGTCGATCTTGCAGCATGACCTGGCCGTCAAAGCCAACTCGCTCTTCATCGACCAGGAGAAGTGCATGGGGATGCGCAAGACCTTTCCCAGCACTGCGCGGCTGCTGGGTTCTGTTTAGGCTGGGCTCAGCCAACCTCATGTTCTCTGTTGCGGGAGGGATCCCCAGTTTTGATAAGATGCTTTGAAAATACATGATTAGATTTTCACTTCCTGATGAAAGCCCCGAGTAGAAATTAAACGCTCATTTGGTGTGTTAAATTTTGTGGTTAAATGGCAGTACTCCAGGTGGGGTCTCACGAGAGCAGAGTAGAGGGGGAGAATCACCTCTCTCGACCTGCTGGCCACGCTTCTTTTGATGCAGCACAGGATGCGATTGGCCTTCTGGGCTGCAAGTGCACATCGTTGGCTCATGTTCAGCTTTTCATCAACCAGCACCCCCAAGTCCTTTTCCACAGGGCTGCTCTATCACATCAACCCCCAGCCTGTATTGATAAGGAGGATTGTCCCGACCCAAGTGCAGGACCTTGCACTCGGCCTTCTTGAATTTCATGAGGTTCGCTCAGGCCCACCTCTCTGGCTTGTCCAGGTCCCTCTGGATGACAACCCGTCCCTCTGGCATGTTGACTGCACCACTCAGCTTGGTGTCACCTGCAAACTTGCTGAGGGTGCACTTGATCCCACTGTCTAAATCATTGATGAAGATATTAAACAGCACTGGTCCCAGTACGGATCCCTGAGGGACACCGCTTGTCACTCCTCTCCATCTGGACATCGAGCCATTGACCACCACCCTCTGGATGCGACCATCCAGCCAGTTCCTTACCCACTGAACAGTCCGCCCATCAAATGCGTATCTCTCCAACTTAGAGAGAAGGGTGTTGTGGGGAACCGTGTCAAAGGCCTTGCAGGGGTCCAGATAGGTGATATCTGTAGCTCTTCCCTTGTCCACTGATGCAGACTCTGCATTTTATTCAGGCCCCGGTGCTCGGTGGATCCCCACACATCAAGCACAGCCCATGCCGGTTTCCTCCATGTATTTAGACACCAAAGTGACAAGGCAGTACACTCCCAGTTACAAGGGCTGCTCAGGAATTTACACACCAGCCTAATATCTTCAATCACTGCTCCTGCCTGGAGGAAGGGTCTTCACCTGGGCAAGGGGCTTCTTGGCCTGCGGCTGTGTTTTTTAGTATTATCGTGAAGACGGTTCCGTCAAGGACGCCTGGACTTGGGTATTCACTGCCAAAGTGGCGTTGTTGGGAGAAACATCTTGATTAGATGTTCAGTTAAGGTCTTAGTGTCCCAGGTAGACCAAATAATTAGGCTACAGATGTTCCTTCAAACAATTCCCTTTGATCCTCTCCTTAGCAACTACCTGCAATCATCCTTAACTATTGTGTCGCGGATGAAAATACTTGACACGGTTATGATTTAGCAAAAGTTATTAATGATGTAAGGTAGATTGAGAGGTTGAATTTTAGCAGCATTTAACCATTAACTGACTTAGGGATTCACAAAGTGAGCAAACAAAATAATTGAATAATATCTAAGCACACACACGTACAGGTCTGCCATCGGGAATTTCTTAATAGCAGGCAATGCCAGTGAGCCAAAAGGTGCCGCTTTTAGGTCCTGCACACGCATGGGTGGACAGAAGAGCATCCCCAGCCATACAGCTAATGTGTATCTCACTGCATACAGGTGGAGAGGTGGGTGAGAGAGAGAGAGACTAGCCTATAGCTAAAATTTCCCTTTCTCAGATTTAGGGTAAATACTCACGATGCATCGGCGTTCCTCAACGGGCGACAGTTGAAGGGTCTTCTCCCGCCCCAGCCTCGAGGCATCAGCCTGAGAGGTACCTCAACTCAGGGCGGTTACTGGCCACAGCCCGCTGCGATCCAGAAGAGCTCAAAGGGTCTTTACTAGAATCCCTACTTACAGGATCCAAGACAATTGACTTTTGTCAGGTACTTTTCCACTCCGGCCCGACTCGGACGATGGTTACGCACCCCCAGAGCTTGGTAGGCCTTCAGGGTCCTGGTACTCCCCGCCCTGTGGCCACGATCCATACGGTGTCAGGAGCAATCTATTCAGGTTATCATCTTCAAACAGTAGGAGCCGTGGGGACTGGGCACACTACTGTGCTCTGCTCTGTGGCTCTCTACCTTCTCTTTCATGTTACACCGTTGTGTCACGTTCTGCGGCCCAGCTTGGGAGGGAGATCACGCCAAGTACCAAGTGGCCTGAAGGATGGCGGGGGTGGGGAGCTGCACCACCACACTATGGAGCCAGTACATAAAACTTGATTAACTACAGAGCCATGGTTAACTTTAAATTCGATGACAGATAGCAATACTTCCCTGCTCCGCTTTCCCGGCTGCCAGCCTTGATGAGCATCCTCACCCTCAGCGCATCAGCGGCCACTCTTTGGTCCCTGGAGGAGGCTGAAAGAGGGGCCAGACCGGGGACTGCTGAAGCCAAAAGTCTAAAACTGAATTGCTTGGGCAAAAAAGGTAGCTGAAAGCTGGTTTAGCTCTGTATCCTCTGTAGGTGCGACAGAGCAGCTTGCAGCAGGCTGGCTCCTTTGATATGGGAGTGTTGCGTGAAAGGGGCAAAGCGGTTTTGGCAGAAAATAGACCCCCTTGTGTTCTAACACTCCTCACTGAGGTGGGAGGCTAGGTGCGGCCAGGTTTAAAGTTCTGAGTGATGCCCAATTCGCCAATAGCAGTCCAGTCGCGTTTAATATGTATTAAACTCTTACGATTTGGAAACACTAATAGTGGACTGCACCTTCAGTCTAGTCGTGCTCATAAACTAGCACGGCCACTCTCGAGTCTTTGGTCGCGTTCAGTGAGAAACCGGAACGACTAGCTGCTTAAACAGTGCAGTTTATTTAAACAACAGATATAGAGGTTCTTAGGATTGCCGGTGAGAAACACACTGTCTGCAAAGCACGTGCAAAGAAAGGTGTTGTTCAATATACAAAACGCGTGACAAAGTTATAAACAGTACAGCCTGGCTACAACTGTAGGAGAGAGATTCTCTAGAGAGATTTCTAAGTTTCCCGAGGAAGCACTCGGTATAGTCCAAGTCTTACCAAAGGCGTCCCTATGGGGGGGAAGGAAGGCTCAGCCCGTCGACTGATCCCGGAAGTCGGTGATGGAGTCCTCCTCGCCTTGTTCACGATGGTGTCTTCCCTGATATCCCCCCTCTCTCGGGCTATTTTTATACTATTTTTTATCTTCAAAGTGGAGTTTGAGTGACCTGAGTCATGAATACTTTTATTATGATTGGTGTGCTCAAGGAGGAGTGGTCGCACCTTGGAGGTGGGTAGCCTCTGGGATGGAGGCGTGTTTTGGTACGTTATAATGAGCAAAGTTCCCACAAAGGACAGCATTTCATCAACATTTGATGAAATGTTGGCTCAGGGTAGCGAGTAGGCAAAGTGCCGAGCAAAGCTGGGGGAAAAGGTAAAGGCAGCAGGAAAGGGTAGAAAAGCTCTCCCCTTTTATGGGGTCCCCATCGTTCGGAGAAGTCCTTGTGGCCACCTGCGCTACGGCGGGGGCTGCAGCCCTTCAGTCGGACAGGGCTTGGGAGTCGAGGGAAGCTCCGGGCGCCGTGGTGCCGAGAGAAAGGAGGACGTGCCCATAGCAGAGCTGCACGCTGCCCAGAGCTGGGTGGAGAAGAGCGTTGCTGTCAGGTCTTCAAACTCCCTTTACCTTTCCACACGGACAGCTTGGCACCTCTGGGGAGCACAAGCCCACTGGTGCCATCAGAGTGAATTGCCAGAGGAGAAGACGTGGCTGTAGGCAGCATTTCCGCTGAGCTCCTCACAGGTGCAGCAGTGGGTACAACTCTCTCCCCCCCGTAGTAAACAGCCCCTCGTCTTCCTACAGCAAGAGGGGATAGCCACCAGACAGGAGGATGTAGGCACAGGGCTTCTCCTCCCTTGGAGGGTCTCCGAAGTAGGGAGATGTTTCCTTGGGGTGGGAAGTAAGCCAGGAATTAGGCTATACCTCGCAGGTTTGGAAATGCCACCCTGTGTGCGTGAGGAGCTCGGGAGGGCGTTCGTCCCTGCTGCTCTCTCCTGCCCCGTTCATGCTCTGGAACATTGTTCTTACAGCTTCAACGGCCCTCAGGCTTTTACGACCCGGGAGATCCCTACTGTCACCTGCTGCGCACGGAGTACAACAGCCTGCACGACCCGTATCTGCAGGAGTATCACAAGTGCAAAGACAACTTGCAGAGGCTGCAGAGACAGGGCCTGGTCACCCGTGATGGCAGAGTAGGTTTGGACGTCATCGGGCTGATAGAAGCGGTTCCCTGGGAGCAGGGATGCCCCTCCTGCAGAGGAGCAGCTCCCCTCGGCTGGGCTGGGGCTGTTTCGGGGAAGGCAGTCTGCTGGCTTGACTGTTCTTGGGGTTTCTCCCCTCCTCTCTCCATAGGTGGTCTGCACTCTGAAGGAGTTCAACGAGTACAGGCAGTACCTGACCACGCTCAAGCTGCGCGCCGAGCAGATGTCCAGGCAAGAAGAGGTAGGCAAAGCCGAGCGTTGGTGGGCACCGGTCAGCGGCACGGTGCCGAGGGCTGGGGCTTCACTTGCTGCCTGCTGGGGAGGCGGTCGGTGCAGCAGAGGCGAGGGCTGTGCTGGGGGGGCCGGGCGGTGTGGCGGGGAAAGGACTACGGGGCTCGGAGCTGAGCCTGCGCAAGGTGCTGGGGTGGGCACGGGCAGGAAGGCGACGTGCAGCCACGCAGAGTGCCGAGGGAAGCCCTTCTCTTCTGCCCTCGTCGCACGGCTGAAGCGGAGCCCTGGCCTGCGCCCGCGGGACGCCTCAGCACGCAGGGCTGCGAGCGCTTGTCCAGGCAACAGCGAGCCACAACCTGGTGTCTCCTTCTCAGGAAAGGCTTCGGCAACACCTGACCAAGTTGAAGGATGCCCCCAAACCGCCGGGGGCCATCAACACTTCTTGCCTGGCCCAGCCGCTGCTGCAGGCTCGAAGCCCAGCTTGCCCACCCCCACCCAAGAGCTCCAGGATCTCCCTGATATCAGGGCGATGCAGCAGAGCGGGATCAGATCTGGAGGAAGGCCACACCTTCCCCCAGCATGAGCGGGGACAAGAAGGTGCCAAGCTGCCCAGGAGGGTCAGTAGCGACGCTGACTCTGACACGTCCTTAGACAGCCCTTTGAGTGTGAGGACCAGGTCACGTCGCACAGTCGACTCTGTATTGCAGCGGATCTGTCAACGTGGGCCTGCAGTGTCCCCCGAACTGAGTTGCGGGAGGGGTGTCACAAAAACAGACACACCACGAGATCCGAAGCAGTGCTGTCCGGCTAAGGACGCCCTCCCCTCCATGGGCGCGCAGTGGTCCCGACAGCCCGTCCCTCCAGCAGGTCCCAAGCCCCCTGCCCAGACAGGAGCCCGGCGCAGATCACTGCGTGTAAAGCCTGTCGGAGGCGAGCCCCAGCCGCCCGCGTCAGAAAGGAGGGGGTTCGCGGGAAGGCTTGTGGCCCATGACCTGAGGAGGTGTGCGGCAAGCGAGGTGTAGAGCCCCTGGGCAGCAGACACAGACCTCACCCGCTTGCGTTGCAATAAAGAGTTTACTCCCACGTCTTTGCTTGTGCCTTCCTTCCTTCCGGCCAGGCCATACTGCGTCTGTCTGGGCATCTTCCCTGCAATGTTCTCCCTCCTCTTCCTCCCTCCCAATCCCTGGGACAGGCAAAGACCCAGCTTTTGTCTCGTGTGGGAAGCTTTGCGGCCGGGCTATCGGAGGGGCTGCTCCAGCTCTGTTGAGCCGGGGTTCTGGCGGTCCTTGTGTCGAGATCCTTTCTCCAGGGCTCTTTCTCCTCAGAGCAAGCAGCCCTGCACAAAACCCTTGTTCCCGCCGCTCCGGGGACGGACGGTGGCGTCTCCCCCTGGGGACCGCTCTGCCACCTGTCCTTTGGGTCTCCTCGCTGCGCAGCGGGGAGGCAGGTCTATTGTGGAGGCCCAGAACGGTGCAGGTGGGCAGGTTCGAGCAGCCGGTGCCAGGGCTCACCCAAAGGGAGCTGCAAGCAGGGAATGGGAATAACCGGGGCAGGAGGAGATGTCCCTAAATCAGGGTTCTTCACCCGTTGGGGCAAAAACCAATCAACACACTCGATCAGGATATTTGTCTTTATTTCAGTTCTGCAGAATCGGGTGGCGGGTCTCACTCGGGGGGGAGGCCCGAGCGGGTCTGCTTTGCTCCCTCTTCTTCGAAGGAGGGATTTAACTCTTTTTTCCCTATGAAATGTGGCAGGAGGCGGCAGAGATGCTCTGTGCTGGGCCACCTCGGAGACCCGAGTCCCATCCCCTGGCTGATTATCATTACACAGGTAAAGGAGGAGAACAGCTCCCGCCGTTCCCTTTGCTCTGATTGAATTGAGGCTTCCAAATGTTCTTTTGGGGTGGGGAAAAGAGTAGTTCTAATCCCTTTCCGGGGCTTTTGGAGGCGGGGGATGCCTATTGTAATAGTTTGGCTGTTGCTGGTTAATTCCTAGGCTCGGACACTTGGACACCGGTGGAGGAGCAATTGTTTAAAGTGGCTTTTTACCTGCATAAGAAGAATTTTCGCCTCATACAGAAGCAGGTAAAGCCGTTAGAGGGAGGCGCAGCTCGTTAGCGTGGGCAGTTTCAACCCAGAAAGTCGTATTTTGAGTTGCGTGTTGGAATGCTGTTCTTAGGACGCTTCTTCATGCTAAAAAACCACCGGTACGAGACAAGTTTTTGCCCTCACGTGTGATGGCAAGGGACTATTTAATCTCTCTGGGAGAAAATAGCAGAGATATTAAAAGAATAATGACAGTTTTTGTTGTGAAACGGAGAATTCTGCCCTGAAATCGCTTCTTGATGGCGTTTTTCAGCAGGTGAAGGTTTCTTTTCTGTCCGAGCTCCCCCGGACTTTGCGTTGCGAGAAGCGCAGGAGAGACTCCTGGTCAATCTGCCCCTTGTGTATTTTAATGCCGCGTTTCCCTTATGAAATGGCTCCTGGTTTTCCTCCCGGCAGATCCAGACTAAAAACGTGTCTCAGTGTGTTGAATATTATTATACCTGGAAGAAGAAAACCCGTTTTGGCTGCACTCGTCCTCGCCTGACGCAGAAGAAGCGCCCGAGATGCCCGGAGGAGGAGGAAGAGGTAGAAAAGCTGCTGGGGGAGGGATTTTTGTGCCAGCTTCCGCTCCTCCATGAAGCCATCTGCGAAAACATTCCTTAAAAACCAGCGGATTTGGTTCACAGAAATATTTGTAACTTTGTGGTGGTAGAAACGGGGTGACGGTGTCACTTCGGTGCTTCGGAGTTCCATGTTTTCAACCCATTTGGATCGATTTTTACATCAGAAAGTGCTGTTCTGCTTAAAATAAAGAAATAATACGGGTTTTCCTTCAAGGTCTGGTCCTCCCAGAGGAATTAAAGTGGTTTTTTTCGACTGTTTAGTGTTCAGAGTCCACCCAGGCTGGATTGGGCTGATAAAACGCGGTACCTCCGGCGCAGAAAATCCGATTCCTTTGCCACCCGCAGCTGTTTCGAGCTATTTTTTACCTGATTTACAGGCCCTTTGCAGTGCAAAGAAGAGGCGGCGCATCATCCCCAAGGAAAATCCAAAGCTGGGGAGTCAGGAAGAGAAGCCCCAGGACGACGGCAGCTCCTCCATCAATGCCGGCGCTTCCTGGTGCTGCAGGTGCTCCTGGCAGCGCCGGAGATCCGGGATTTTTCCCCTGCGGCGAGTGTGGAAGGTCAGCTCTTCCTTTTTCTTCTCAAAAGTGGCTGTTTTGGGGCTCAAAAAGCAGCCGTGGGGGCAGCGGGGGAGGGCAGCTGGAGGATTCCCCTTGCCCCGGGGCCGCTTGGCGGTTTTCATTGACTTTCAACCCCCAAAAATGTGTGTTTTCGGAGTCGGGGAGACCCTCCACCGAGCCCTGAGGTTCAGAGCGGTGGCCCTCCCTTGCGCAAGAATCCCGGCGCTTCTCCTTTTTGACCAAAAACCCCTCAAGTTCCGTGAGGATTTGGGGCCTGAGGCTTCCCCGCTCCACTCGCTCGCTCCGAGCAAAATGCCTCGCGTTTCAGTTCAGCCTCATTTTAAGCGATGGCCCAATTAATTCTAATATTTTAATTGCCCACTGTCGTGGTTTAGCCTCAGATGGCAACAAAGAACCACGTGCCGCTCGCACGTGCCTTCCTAATACAGGAAGGATCGTAAGAAAAGGCAAGACTCTTGGGTTGGGACAAAGGCAGTTTAACAGAACAGCAAAGGGAACAGGCAAACAACAACAATAACAACACGGATAGGGGAATATACAAACGCTATTACGGAACCGCCGCTCCCCGCCGCTCCGCTCGCTGACCAGCCAGACCCGGGAGGCCCCAGCCCCCTTTTAAGCAGCAACTTCCTGCCCCCTCCCCCGGCAGCTCAGGGTGGGTGTGGCTCACATGGCATGGAATACCAGGGAAAATTAACCCTATCCCCACCGGAACCAGGACACCCACGATGTGTCCTGTTGAACCACCGACGTCGGAAACTCTGACGTACCACACAGCAAAGCATAAGAGTTCCCAAAAGGAAGAATAACGGAGATTGGTCTCACAAATTTACAAAAACCGCCAAAGACTTAAAAATGCCTTTCTTTTCTAACTTTCAGGGTGTTTGAGAAGATCCAGGGGAGAAACGCCCACATGAGATTCCATCGCTCCAAAGCTGATGTTTAAAAGGGCCCCGGGAGCTCTTCGAAAGGGTGGCGAAGCCACAAAAGCCCCCACATTCCGCTGACCTCCTCCCATAACACCTGGGAACTGACACCAAACCAACCACGAGGCCAGTTTTTACCATTTTTCTTAAAAACGCCCACCTTTTTCTCCGCATCCGGGCAGCGGCTGGGCTTTGAGGATTCAAGAAGATGCAGTCGCCCCCACTCTAAAAAGAGAGGGAATGGGGGAAATGGCCCCAAAAGGGTCATCCTATTTAACAACGTGTTTCCCTGCTGGTGGTGCGCAGCGTTTAAGATCTGGACTGCAGCGCCCTTTTGGTAGAGATAAGGTTAGTTTTCGTGTGTGGATTTTCGTTTACTTCTTAAATTTGGTTGGTGAGTTTTCAAGTTCTTGCCCCGCTCCAGCTTTTTGCGCGATCATTAAAGGCTTTAAAACTCGTTGTGCTGGTTCTGGGGCAGCAGAATCGGGGTGGTTAAAGGTGTTGGGTGGCCGTGAGGCGTCTCGTCCTATTTCAAGCACCCGTTGTGTGTTTATTTTATTAATTGGTGCTCATTTGCATAAATTAACGTGGCGTTTGGGAGGGAACATGGAGAGTTTGATTAGTTGAAGGGAGGAAATGGAAAGAAAGGCGTCTTGTCTCTACCGACGGTATAAAAAAGGCTGATTTTTTTTTGTTCTTTCTGGGCCACCACATTTTCATGGCTTTGTTTAATTTTTGCTGAATCTTCATGTCCAGTAGAGGGGAAAAAAAAAAAACAAACTCTATTTTGGTTCTGTTTTTCTCTTCAAAGGACCAATGCTCAGGTCTGGGCCTCCATCAGCTCCTTTCCCCAGAGCAGAAGGCGGGTGGCAACGTTCTCCTTTGGCTTCTCAAGGCTTGTATTTTTCCAAAGAAACCTCACAGTTGTTGGGGGATACGGCGGGTCCGTAGACCCCTTGACAGAAGAGACAGAGATTGCAGTGTACCCATAAGAAGGCCGCGAGTTGTGTCATGTAAGGACAATGGAAGAAAAAGGAGAAAGAAGAAGATTGCTTCAGAGAACAAGGAGGAACTAGGCTGTGAGAAAGCCGGATTTGAGCAATGTGAACAGGATTTCAATAACCAGTCGCATTGTAGCTACGAGCGCGTGTGCTATGTAACCGAACCAAATGAAAGCATAGAAAGAACGCGTGAACGGAGTGTGAACAAGATTAGCTATATAAGAAAGCCAAGTTTACAATAAAGAGAGAGCTTAACTTAACTCTTCAAGGAGAGTCTTGTCGTTTGTCCGTCCCGACTGAAACGACAAGTGTACATCTCAAAACTGTTGCAAGGTTCCCCTTGGGCCGAGGGTTTGGTCTGTGTCCTTACCAGGAGTATCAACGCTAGCGTGCTTCAGATCCCAAGTCAGAGAAAACAAGGGTCTGGGACTGGTGAAAATATCGTTGGTGGGACAGAATTTGGAAAGTCGTCCCTTGGCTCAATAAGACCCATGGGATTTCCAACAACTAGGAGAGACTCTGACAGCTGGCTGTATGAGAAGGAATATGACACGACCCGGAAAGCAGGAGCCGGGGTCTCCCTCCAGCTGTGCCAGCGCAAACGGCCTTGGGCTGCGCTGGAAGGGACCTGCCCAGGCCCTGGGAATTCCCGATGCTGCAGCCGTGGGCAAGGGCTGCTCACCTGCCCCCGCGCTGCCCGGCCTCCGAGGGTCCCAGCGTCGTCAGAGCCCACGCAGAGGGCATGGCCCGTCCCAGCAGAGCTGGGTGCTCTCGAGGAGCTGCCTTGGCTCAGGTGCCACCAGCAGGAAAGGCTCCAGCCCTGCCCACAGACTGCCATGACCCTCTTGGTGTCAGCGGGAGCTGTCGATTGCTTTTCGGAGTTGTAGCCGGGTTTGCTGTGGGGCTTTGCCTTTGGGTCTATGTTATGGCTGCTCACCTCCAAACCCGTAAGAGCTGTTGTACGATGAGAGCGTAAGGAATGGAGGAGGGTGAGGGGTGGGCGGCTCAAAGGCCTGCAGGGCGCTGCCTGGAGCCTGGGCTGGCACTTGCACGTGAGGACGGGCTGGGTTTTTCCTTGGCATTTCCATCCGTCCAGACCTCTTTGGGAAGGACGGGCACCACTTGCCCCCGCGTCCCACAGACAGGCTGCAATGCCCTGGGCAAACCCAACTGCTTAAAGAGCCGACAAACGGGCTTCCACCAGCTGCTGTGAGCATTCCTGCCCTGGCAATAACCCACCAGGACTGTCAAGGGCTGTCGTAACTCCATCTGCTGCCGTGGCAGAGATGGGCAATGCTCTTCCTGCCTTAGAGCTGGAGGGGGCACAAGCATCCCGGGGAGCCCTGCCACACACCATGGTCTCAACTGGTGTGCTGGTCACTGGAGAAAGGTCCCTGGGCACTGGGGAGCACCGCGTGCTGTACAGATGCAGAGCGAGAGCAGAGACCAGACAGGGATGGCCATGAGATGTGAGGTGAACATCAGCTCCTGCAGGAAATAGCTGGAGAAGACCTTTCCTGTGGGGTGTGTGTGACTGACAGGCACGAGGGGATGGTTAGGAAGAGCAGCTGAAGACAGAAATGAAGTGTAATGTGTTGGGATTCTTGACTTTGGGGGGTAGGTACGTGTTAAGCTGCCCCCCCTTTAAGGGGGCTCGCCCCCATCCCCACTGCGCTCCCGTTGCCATGGCCCGTGTTCCATCTGTAACTGCCAGTGCCTGGCGACGGGCACAACGCATCCCCTCTGCCCTGCGCCCGACAGCCCTTCTCTCCTGCTCCCCACACAGCCCTGCTCTCCTGCTCCTCACAGCTCCGACCCTCCACCCAGCCCTTCCCTTCCCATCCCGCCTGCTCCATTACCTTTCCCAAAGCGTTGTGATAATGAAGGCGATGAAGACCAAGATGCTTGCACTGGCAGAGGTACGTCCCTGCTCCCTGGAGGTGGGCACCCCGCAGTGGTGGGGGGGCCGGCAGCTTGTCTCGCCCTCTCCCCCCACCCCTGCAAGGCCAGGGGCTGGCAGAAGCCCTTCTGGGCTGCTCATGCCCTGCTGGGGTGCAGCATCCCTGCGCGGGGGGACACGTCCCCACACGCAGCCCAGGCTGCCCCGGGCTGCTGCCGCAGGGATGCTCGGCGGGAGCAGGCCGGTGCTGGCCGGAGCCTGAGCCGGTGCCTGCGCTGCCCCTTTCCAGGCTGGAGCCGTGGGAGCTGAGCCCTGCCAGCGGAGCAGCGCCGAGCCCAAAGGCCGCCTGCACCGAGTAAGGAGCTTCTGGGCGCCCAGGCACACCACGCGTGGGCCGGGGTCTCTGTGTGGGGGCCCCGGGGTGTGTGCCCGTGGCCCCATGGGGCAGGGAGCAGGGCTGCTCACCCCTGCCCTCTCTGCACCATCAGATCCAGAAGACTGTGCCCCACCCGAAAATGATGAAGATGCAGAAGAACAGGAGCCTCCAGCTGCAGGCGCTGGGCCGTCAGCTCTGGTGGGTGCTGGTGGCCAAGGAGCTGCCCAGGTCCAGCCAGCTCCTGCTGGGAATGTGCCCACGGCTCTCCCTGGCTGGCCGGCGAGAGGGGCAGGGGTGTGGAGAGCCCTGTCCCACGGGTCCACTCAGCTGGGCAGGGCAGGACCAATGCACTTTTCTGCTTGCCTCTTGTCTTAGGATGTTAGAACTTGCGCTGGAGGCTTCGGAGGATGCTGCCAGGAGTGTGAAGACAGAGGAAGACATGGAGGTCGAGGAGGTGGAGGAAATCGAAGAGATGGAGGTGGATGTGGAGGAGGAGGAGGCGATGGATGTGGACCCGCCATCAGGAGGACAGGCACGTGCTCCCCATGCACTGCCTGCAGGGAGGGAGGGTCTCCTGCCACCGGGATGGGGCTGGGGCTGGGGCTGGGCTGGGCTGGGTGGTCCCCGCTGCAGGGACACGGTGCCCGCTGCCCTCCTGCTGGCGGCACAACGGCCCCCAGCGCGCTGCCCTGAGCCCCCCTCTGCTTTGGGCCGGGAGCGGTTTCTTAGGGCCGGGACAGGCAAGTGTAAGCCCGAGCCCAGGCGGGGCTCAGCGCTGGCGGCAGAGTCCCGCTGTCCCCAGCGTGTCCCAGGGCTGTGGCCATCGAATGCCCGTCAGGGCGAAGCCCGACCCGAAGCAGCTGCTGCCGCTGAGCCGGCTCGGGAAGCCCCAGCTCTGCTCGGCGAGGCGCTGCTCGTTAGTCAAACGGCCGTGCCGCTGGCTTTTCTTCCAGGGGCAGCAGACCAGTGGGAGTTCGAGGCAACGTACTGGAGCTGTGAAGAGGAAGAGATGTATATAGTTGTATTTCTATAGTTGTTATATTTCTATAGTTTTTATGTTGTTGTATTTCTCTAGTTGTTGTATTTCTACAGTTGTGTTTCATAGTTACTTGTGGTTTTGTCAGTAGTTGTAGGTAGTTGTGTTGTTGTTAATAAAGAGTTGTGTTCATGTTTTTCACACCCAAGTTCTCTTTGCCTTTGTTTGGGCACCCGCGGCGTTTGCAGAGTTGTGGTTCCAGTGTCTCGGGGATGGCGGGGCTGGAGGCGGCTGGGGGTGGTGGCACGGCCGCCCTGGGGGCAGCGGGTCCCTGTGCACAGATGGGGTGCGGGTGACGGAGGGGACGTCCCTGGGCACCAGCAGGGTTCATGGGCTGCTGGGGAGTGGTTTCCCCAAGAGCAAAGGGGTCCCCAGCCAAGCACGGACTCTGCCATGACCGACCCCTGCCGTGATGCCATCAAAGCAGGCAGGAAACCTGCTGCTGCCCTTGCTGCTGGAGGGAAAGGAAAGGGAGGGACGGGGCACAAGCCAGGATGGGGCTGTAGAGCTGTAAAACGCAAACTGATCACTTGAGGGCCATGACATCCTTGGGAATGGCTGGTACAAGGATGAGGGGAGAAGGTTTTGGAGCTGCAGGGGCTGATGTTTAAGGCTTTGAACATCCCCACGCTCGGGTCCTTGCTTCTAGTTCTGCCGTGCTTTACCCGGGGCCGTGCCCAGAGCCGAAGCCCGGAGCAAAGCCCTCCTTGTCCTGTGTCACGTCCCACTCCCAGGAAAGAGGGGGAGTAAGTGACTTCAGATTCATAAATTCTCAAGAGTGCGCACTAAGGTGAGATAAATCTCAAGGTCCATATAGAAATATTTATTAGCTTCCCCAAACGGTTAGCATAGGTTTTAACAAGTCCACAATAATTGGTTAGGTATATGACAAATTATGGCAAGTGGTGGGGTATGCATTGTGTTACTTAACAACAGGTACAGGACAACTTATGGCAAGCGGTACTTAAGGTCATACTTAAGGTCATTACTTAACAGCTGTAAGAGTAAAGAGAAACTGAGAGATAGGGAAAGGAAAAGACAGAGATAAAGAGATCACCGTTCCTGGTTCCAGCGTCTTTTTCAGGGGATCTTCCCAGGTATGATCTTCTTTCTTGGGAAGGATCTTCCCAGGCATTATCTTCTTCTTTTGTTTCTTCTTTGTTCCCCCTTAGGGGCACTTATTTTCCCCTTTTCTGTTTGCTGAATGAGCATGGTCCAACCCCTCTTGCTGAGGACAGCCTCGTCCCAGGCTTCTCCCTTCTCCCAGGTGAGGTGTAGCTTGGTTTGGGTGGAGAGACGAGTGTCATAGTCATACGTGTTTAGCGTGATCCCTATAATCCTCATTAGCATATGCAGGGTGTGCGCTTTCATATGCATTTTGCGGATAATGATGCAAAGGTCACTTATCGGATGCAATGGCCTGGAGAACTGAGAACTAGCGAGCTCACCACACGAGTGGCAGAACAATCCTGTCTTCACAAGACAGTCCTCCCACGCTTTCAGGTGCCAGAAGTGTTGGCCTTACCAGTTCCTTGAAGGCCGGTCCTGCATTATTTATTTCCTTGCGAGCGTTTGAGGCATTCCACTGAAGGCTTGGAGGGCCTTCTGCCCCTCGGCAGGGAATTTCCAGCCCGTCTCTTACACCCTGCCGGCATTCCTGCTGCTGGCAGCGGCCTCGGCCCCTGGTCCCCACTCGGGGCGAGCCGTGGAGGGGGCAGCGCAGGCTGCGGGGGGCTTTGGGGAGAGGGAGCTGGTGCAGGGGTGCGGTGGGGCCCGTGGGTGGTGCGGAGGCGGAGGCGGTCGGGGAGCGCTGCCGGCCATGGGGGTTGTGGGCGGCGGCGCCCCGCCGTGCTGCTCCTGTCCCTGGGGGAGGCTGCCCGGGCGGGGGTCGGGCTGCGGGGGCCGGGCTGCGGAGGGGCCGCTGCCTGGGGTGCGGAGTCGGGGGGCGATGCGGGGTCCCCTCTCTCCGTGTGGCTGGGTCGGGGCTGTGTGTGTGTGTCCGGTGGGTGTCGGCTGGCGGAGCCGAGCTGTCCGTGCCCCCCCGGCTGTCAAGGCTCCCCTGGACACAGGGGCTTCAGCCAGGGACTCGCAGGTGTCCGGGCTGTCCCAGGGTCAGGCGCTGCAGGGAGCAGCCTGCACCCAGTCTCCAGTCGGATGCTGCTGCCCAAAGCCATCCTTCTCCCTCCCCCCCCGCATGCTGAGACCCTTCCTGCGAGAGCTTTCCTCCTTGTGGCTTGAGTTGAGCTCACCCCTGGTGTTGGTGAGTTTGTAGCGAGTGCCCCAAGATGATGGTGTTGGGAGGGCATTAACTTCAGCAGAGCTGTAACAATCCCAGATGAGCTGGGTAAGGAGGGTGGTGTTGGGCGGGTTTGGGGAAAGGTCTGCTTAAAGAGCAATCGAGCAGAAGGGGCAAGGTGGGGGGCAAGTGGGAAGTCAGCAATAAAATGTTTGCGGGGATGACTGGGGGCATCTTTTTGTGCCCGGCAGTGAGTTGTGGGGAGCGCAAAGGAGTTGCGAGGAACTGCAGGGAGCAACGGAGGGAAAGCCCCGGTGCCTTGGCTCGGAGGAAAGGTGCCAGGGCAAGGCGGGGGCCGAGTGCCCGGTGGGTCAGGCTTCCCAAGCTGCTGCCGAGCCCCCCGCGGGCTGGGACGGAAGGCATCGCCCTCAGCGGTGGGGTGGAGGCTGCAGGACGCGCTCCTTGGTGCCAGCCCCGCTGGCTGGCATGTGTCAGGGCTGAGGCGGGCGGGGGGCAGCACACTGTTTCTTCTGCCAGCAAACGTGCCGATGGGAGGTTGTCTGTGACCTGCTCTTTATTGTCCCCTCAGCCTTCTCTTCTCCAGGCTAAAGAGTCCCAGCTCTCTCAGCCTTTCCTCATAAGGGAGATGCTCCAATGCCTCCATCGTCTTTCTTGCCCTACGCTGGACTCTCTCCAGCAGTTCCCTGTCTCTCTTGAACTGGGGAGCCCAGAACTGGACACAGTATTTCAGTTGTGGCCTCACCAGTGCAGAGTAGAGGGGGAGAATGACCTCCCTGGACCTGCTGGCCACACTCTTCCCTATGCAGCCCAGAATTCCGTTGGCCGCCTTGGCGACAAGGGCACATTGCTTGCTCATGGATAATTTACTGTCTACCAAGACCCCCAGATCCTTTTCTCCAGAGCTGCTTTCCAGCAGGTCCACCCCTCACCTCTACTGGTGCCTGACATTCTTCCTCCCCAGGTGCAGGACCCTACACTTGTCCTTGTTGAACCTCATTAGTTTTTTCTCTGCCCAGCTCTCCAGCCTGTCTGGGTCACGCTGGATGGCAGCACGGCCCTCTGGGGTGTCAGCCACCCCACCCGCTTTGGTGTCATCGCGAACTTGCTGAGCATACGCTCTGTCCCCTCGTCCAGGCCCTTGATGAATACGTTAAACAATACCGGTCCAAGGATTGACCCCTGGGGGACACCACTGGTTACAGGCCTCCAGCTCGACCCTGCTCCATTAATGACGACCCTCTGAGTCCTGTCACACAGCCAGCTCTCAGTCCACCTCACTGTCCCCTCATCTAGTCCACACTTCCTCAGTTTCCGAAGGAGGATGTTATGAGAGACAGTGTCAAAAGCCTTGCTGAAGCCAAGGTAGGTGACATCTGCCGCTCTGCCCTCATCCAGCCAACCAGTTATAACATCATAGAGGGCTCTGAGGTTGGTCAAGCATGATTTACCCTTGGGAAATCCATGTTGACCACTTCCAATCACTTCCTGCTCCTGAACGTGCGTGGATATGACATCCAGAACGAGTCGCTCCATTACCTTCCCAGGGCCGGAGGTGAGACTAACTGGTCCGTAGTTCCCTGGGTGCTCCTTCCTGCCCTTTTTGAAGACTGCAGTGATATTGGCCTTCCTCCAGTCCTCAGGCACCTCTCCTCTTCTCCATGACCTTTCAAAGATGATGGAGAGTGGCCAAGCAATAACATCTGCCAGCTCTCTCGGCACTCGCGGGTGCATCTCATCAGGGCCCATGGACTTATGGATGTCCAGTTTGGCCGAGTGGTCTCTAACCTGATCTTCCTCTACTGGGGAAAACTCTTCCCCTCTCCAGACCTTTCCCCTTGCCTCCAGGGCCTGGGATTCCTGCGGGTCGGCTTTAGCAGTGAAGGCCGAAGCCAGGAAGGCATTCGGTAGCTCTGCCTTCTCTGTGTCTTCCACCACTAGGGCGCCCATCTCATTCGTTAGTGGGCCTACATTTTCCCTACTCTTCCTTTTGCTATTGATATACTGAAAGAACCTCTTGTTCTCTTTAACCGTGGTGGCCAAGACGAGTTCTGCTTGAGCTTTGGCCCTTCTGATTTTCGCCCTGCATAGCTTCACTACATCTTGGTATTTTTCATAAGTAGCCAACCCCCTTTTCCAAGGATCATAAACTTTCTTTTTTTCTCCTGATGGCCAGCCTAAGCTCTCTATTTAGCCAGGCTGGTCTTCTTCCCTGTCTGCTTGTTTTCTGGGACTTGGGAATGGCCTTCTCCTGAGCTTTTAGGAGTTCCTCCTTGAAGTAAGACCAGCCTTCCTGGGCACCTTTGCCCTTCAGGACTGTCCTCCAAGGGACACTCTCAACCATGCTCCTAAGCAGGCCAAAGTTCGCCCTTCGGAAATCTTCGGGAACCGCTGTTGGGAAATGTCTAAATTATCCCTGGCACCCTCAGAGACACGCCACTCCCACTACAGCCAGTCACAAATTTGTGTTTGACTCTCATTTCAAGTGGGACTCGGGGTGGTGCATCCAACTTCCAAATCCCTACGACTGGACCCTCCTTAGGGACAGGACACAACTCCAGTGGGCCTGGTCCATAAAGTCAATTAGACAAAATCAAGCACAAGGAACAAAAATGTATGTACAAAAATGTAAAATGCCTATTTTAAGTACCTGGGCCCGGTACGCCTTTGGGAAAATGAACACTCCATTGCAACAGGTATCTAGAAGGACATGACAAACCAGGTTGGCCTTGGATATGCTGTTCTTAAAAGACCATGGAGTCTGCGGTATCATACTGAAGAAGAAGGCTGTGTTACAGTTCACAAGGCCACTCCCCCGACGGAAGAAGCTCGCGCTAAGACAAAGCAAATCGCTGCCCGGGCTGGGGAACTATTCTACAGTGTGCAGCTCAAGGACTGCTTTGACGGATGGAGTGCCAATTCTGAGGGGGTTGGGACTCACCGGATGGGGAAAGTGGCTACTGAGTATCAGGCGAACGCTGTTATGTGGATTTTTAATTTCTGATTATTGGCTTGTGCGATGTATGATTAATCGTTGATTCTCTTCGGCTTCCTCTCTCCTTTCACCCTCTGCTCGCTGTGGACGGATCACCACCCGAGAAGAAGACGGGCCGTACAGGAGTGAGATTCACCCGCCTGTTTGAGCCACGGGGTGGTGTAAGAGGCTGAGAAGCCAGAAGAGTTCATGTCTCAAACGCTCGGCAGGAGAAAAGAGATGTTGCCGCCAGGCTGCGGAAGCCGGCTGGGGCCTTTCGGAGGCCACCTTCCCTACCTTGGGTCACTGTCTGAGCCAGCAGCGCACCTGCCCTTCGACAGTGAGGGGGAGGAAGACCACCAACAGCCCCCCTGGAGCTGCCGCTGAAGAAAGCAGAGGAGCAACAGGACATCACTGCAAGGAGATGCCGACGAGAAGCTCTTTTTGGGGCTTTTTTTTTTGGAAGCCGGGACAAGGCCTCTGCTTGTCCTGGGGGCTGTCAGCTGGGGGGCGGTGCTGCTGAGCGAGCCTGGGCGGAGCCACCCCCACCCCCGGTTTATCCCGCCTCCAGGGGATAAAAGGCGTCAGGGAGGACTAGTCCCTGCCCACAGAGCACAGAGGGAGCAACCAGAGCTGGTGTGTGTACCGGCCGGGCCCAGTGCCTCTACTGGCGTACATGGTAAGGTCAGTCGCTCCTGGGGACTCAGCTGTGGTTGCTACCAGATCGAAGGCTGTGTTTAGGAAAGCTGTGGGCACCCAGACCGAGGCCCCACGCAAACACATGGGCGTGCAGGCCTCTGGGTGCAGAGAGTGCCGGAGCCTGGCGCTGGCAATGGAGGGTAGCGGAGACAACACCTGTATAAGATGTGAACAGGTGAATGATCTGCTCAGCCTGGTGGCCCAGCTGAAGGATGAAGTGGAGAGGCTGAGGAGCATCAGGGAGTGTGAAAGAGAGATTGACTGGTGGGCCCACTCCCTGAGAGTAGGGGAACAGGTTGAGGCCCCGTGTAAATCGGAGGACCCTCTCCCCTCTTCTCACCAAGCAACAGGAGAGGATCTCAGAGAAGAGGGGGAATGGAAACAGGTCCCTGCTCGAGGAAGCAGGCGAGTCCCCTCCCAACCTCTCCCAGCTTCCCAGTTACCCCTGCAGAACAGGTATGGAGTCCTGCAGGAGGAACTGGCCGATGGAGAGGAGGATGGCACACCAAGACTAGGGAAGACAGAAAGTACACGTCACAGCGGACCCAACTTCACTACTAGCTCCAAAAGGAAAAGGAGAAAGGTCATCGTTGTGGGTGACTCTCTGCTGAGGGGGGCAGAGGGACCAATATGCCGCCCTGACCCGCTACACAGGGAAGTCTGTTGCCTCCCTGGGGCACGGGTCAGGGATGTGACGAACAAACTCCCAGACCTAGTAAACCCCACTGATTATTACCCCCTGCTAGTATTTCAGGTGGGTAGTGATGAAATGGGTAGGAGGAGGCCGAAATCAATTAAAAGAGATTTTAGAGCCTTAGGGCAGCAGCTCAAGGGGTCAGGAACACAAGTTGTCTTCTCTTCTATCCCACCAGTGGCAACTGTGAATAAAGAAATTGATAGGAAGAGGCAACAGATCAACTTGTGGCTCCGGGACTGGTGTTACAGGCAGGGCTTTGGGGTTTTCGAACATAGGTGGCTATATGAGACACCTGGCATGCCATTGTCAGGTGGGACACAGCTGTCTCAGAGGGGGAAAAGAATTTTGGGGCAGGAGTTAGCAGGGCTCATTGACCGGTCTTTAAACTAGATATGAGGGGGGAAGGGGAGATAACTGGGCCTGTCAAGATTAAACCTGAGGAAAGCATGCCACGGTTTGAAGGAGACCACATTAGTGAGGACTCCCACTCTGACACCTCATCAGAGAAAGGTGACAGAAGTTTAGAAATTACTGCTAGAGAACATTGGGAAAACCCTTTCATAGAAGGGGAAAAGGGTACTAGGCTAAGAGTTAACAAAGCTCATGGACAGAGCTTTAAGCCGAAAGTTAAGGGGGAAGGGGATAAAACCAGGCCCGCTGGTAATGAACCTGAGTGTCAAGGGCCAAAGATGGGGGTGAAACCAGTAGCCCAGGGCAAGTGCATCTATGCTAATGCACGTAGCATGGGCAACAAACAGGATGAGCTAGAAGCCATTGTGCGGCAGGACAACTACGACATAGTCGCCATCACGGAAACGTGGTGGGATGATGGTCATGACTGGAATGCTGCAATGAGTGGCTATAAGCTCTTCAGAAGGAATAGGCAAGGAAGGAGGGGGGATGTGGCTCTGTACATTAGGGAGTTTTTTGACTCTATAGAGATAGACTCCAGTGATGAAGAAGTTGAGTGTTTATGGGTAAGGGTGAAAGGGAAGGCTAACAGAGGTGATTTTGTGCTGGGAGTCTGCTGTAGACCACCCAACCAGGATGGGCAGGTTGATGAGGTATTCTATAAGCGGCTGGCTGCAGTCTCGCAAACGCCAGCCCTTGTTCTAGTTGGGGACTTCAACTTACCAGACATCTGCTGGAAATATAACACAGCAGAGAGCAGGCAGGCTAGGAGGTTCCTCGAGTGTATGGAGGATAACTTCCTGACACAAATGGTAGGTGAGCCTACCAGGGGAGGTGCCTTGCTAGACCTACTGTTCACAAACAAAGAAGGGCAAGTGGGGGACGTGGAGGTCGGAGGCCGTCTTGGGCTTAGTGACCATGAAACGGTTAAGTTTTCCATCCATAGCGAGGTAAGGAAGGGGGTTAACAAAACCTCCATCTTGGACTTCCGGTGGGCAGACTTTAGCCTGTTCAGAACCCTGGTTGGGAGAGTCCCGTGGGAGGTAGTCCTGAGAGACAAAGGAGCCCAGGAAGGCTGGACGCTCTTCAAGAGGGAAATCCTAAAGGCCCAGGAGCAGGCTGTCCCCATGAGGCGCAAAATTAAAGGGCGGGGAAAATGGCCGGCCTGGATGAACAAAGAGCTCTTGATGGGACTTAAGGGAAAAAGGAAGGTTTACCACCTTTGGAAGAGGGGACAGGCAACTCAGGAGGAGTACAGAGATCGTGTTAGGTCATACAGAGAAAAAATCAGGAAGGCAAAAGCCCAGCTGGAACTCAACCTGGCAATTAACATAAGGGACAACAAAAAAAGTTTCTATAAATACATCAACAAAAAGAGAGTGACAGAGAATGTCCATCCCTTACTGGATGCGGGGGGTAACCTTGCAACCGAGGACGAGGAGAAGGCTGAGATACTTAATGCCTTCTTTGCCTCTGTCTTTAATAGTCAGACCAGCTACCCCCAGGGTGTTCAGCTTCTTGGGCTGGAAGATAAGAATAGAGAACAGGACAACTCCCCTGTAATCCAGGAGGAAGTAGTTAATGATTTGCTTATGCACCTGGACACGCATAAGTCTATGGGGCCGGACGGGATTCACCCAAAAGTTCTCAGGGAGCTGGCAGGAGAACTCACCAAGCCTCTCTCCATTATCTATCAACAATCCTGGTCAACAGGAGAGGTGCCGGATGACTGGAGGGTGCCCAGGTGGCCAAGAAGGCCAACAGCATCCTGGCTTGTATCAGGAATAGCGTGGCCAGCAGGAGCAGGGAAGTCATCGTGCCTCTGTACTCGGCACTGGTGAGGCCTCACCTCGAGTACTGTGTTCAGTTTTGGGCCCGTCACTACAGGAAAGACATTGAAGTGCTGGAGCGTGTCCAGAGGAGAGCCACCAAGCTGGTGAGGGGTCTGGAGAACAAGTCCTAGGAGGAGAGGCTGAGGGAGCTGGGCATGTTTAGTTTGGAGAAGAGGAGGCTGAGGGGAGACCTCATTGCCCTCTACAACTGCCTGAAAGGAAACCGTAGAGAGGCAGGGGTTGGCCTCTTCTCCCAAGGGCATAACGACAGGACCAGAGGAAATGGTCTGAAGCTGCGGCAGGGGAGGTTTAGATTAGATATTAGGAAGAATTACTTTACTGAAAGAGTGGTCAGGCACTGGAACAGCCTGCCCAGGGAGGTGGTGGAGTCACCATCCCTGGAGGTATTTAAGAAACATGTAGACATGGCTCTTCAGGGCATGCTCTAGTGCCCAAGATTATTGTTTGTGGTGGGGTGTTGTGTGTGGGGTTGTGGGTGTGGAGTTTAGTAGGTGGGTGCTTTTTTTTTTTTTTTTTTTTTTCTGGTTGGACTTGATGATCTCAGAGGTCCCTTCCAACCACTCAGATTCTGAGATTTCTGCCCAGAGCCTGTCCCGGGTTTTGGAGAAATGAGTGTATTGGAAAAAGAAAAGGTACAGAGACCCATCGAGCTTCTGGGTCTCTGCCTCCAGAACAGCAGCTTTGGGATCCCTGACCACAGCTGCGAAGGAGTCAGACAGCCGAAGGTGGGGGGGTTGAGGTAGGAGGCAGCTTTCAACCAGTTTTAAGCTGTGCTCCTGAAGCGGTGTTTGTGAAGATGGTTATGGGCTTGGAGGGGCTTGGTTTGTGGATTTGTTTGGCCTTAAGTGTATTACCCTTCAGGGTAACGCTTTCTGTGGCAGCTGGAAACAGTCCTTCTTGTACACCAAACCCAACCCCGTATTTGGAAGGGGCATTTTGGCTGCTGCAACGTGCGTTTTCTTCCCTGGGTGACACTCGGCCCCAGGCATACACAGCCTTTCACTTTGGCACATTCTTGTCCCCCTGGCTGGAAGATTCTGTATTTTCACGGGTTGAATGCGTCCTCAGCCCACCACAGGCCATAATGACTGTGCCTTTACAGACCACTTCCCTTGCTCACTGCTTTCAGATTTGAGCATCGAAGCCATGGAGGGAGCAGGAGAGCAGCAGCTGGATGTAGAGCACAACCTGTTTAAGCAGCGGTGGGATAAAGGTGGCAATCGCGTGACTCCAGGGGCCGAGAGACAGGGTAAGGCGCTCTTCTGCCTTTCTTGGGCGGATGCTCTGGTCGTCCTGCCATCACTGTGTGCCTGGTTTGGCTTTCACGGGAACAAGGGACAGCTGACGAGCATTTAAACACCTTTAAGGTGTTTAAAACTGAAACACCTTAAGGTTAAACCTTAAACACTTTTAAGGCACGCAAGTCTATGAAACGTGCAGATCAGTCCGACTGCTTTTATACTGGCTACTTTTGCGGGGCAAATCTTTGCCTAGTTCCTCTGAAATCATGACAAGGGCTCATGGATGCATTTCAGGAATAAAGGTCCCAAGTTAATGGTCTTTTAAGACTAGAAAGGAAGCAGCTGTTCTGGCCAAACTTGGCTTTGGTTGTATCTTTAAATCACAGCGGGCTGACAAATGGGATGACCTGGTTAGAGGAAAGAGCCTCTCCCCAGGGAAGGTTCTGGCGACTCAAGCCTTGAAGCCTAACCTTGCCCCTTACTGCAGGTACTTTGTGTGTGTTCATGCAGACCTGAGAAATATATTGTAGTTGACTTATCGCTTACAAGTTGTAGGAAGTGGCCCTTGGCTACGTGACCCTCTCCTCTACCCTTTCTACCTGTTCTGACTCACCCTCGTTCTTCGATACAAACCAGAGAGGATTCTGGCAAAGTGTTGCAGCCTAACAGGAATACTGTCCTGACTTCTCCTTTCCAAAACGTGATCTCCTGACTACCTTTTCTGGGAGACAGCGTCATTCTGTGTGTCAGCATAAAGGGAATTTGTTGGTTTGCATCACTTGGATGTAACTTTCTGGTGTTGAAGCTGAAAGGCTAAACTGAGGCAAGAGCTGAATGATGGGGAGGTACGAGGATTTCTCCCGTTGTCGCGGGAGTGTGGTGATAGTGCTCTCGCTGCGGTGTCCCTTGGCAGCCTTTCTCTACTCCCAGGACAGACGAGGCCGGGGGGCAAAGGGGACTGAGCCCCGTTTGTCGTGTTTCCCCCCTGAGCCCATGAAATAGCGCTGTATTCCCGGAGCCCGTTGCCCTGGAACTCGGAAGCTTTCCCTCCCGCCCCGGCTTCCCCGTTGCCTGCTGGCGGCCCGGGCCCTTCGCGCCGCCCGTCGGGGAGGACAAGGTCCGGGAGCTCCCCCCGGGCACGTCGGCGTTTCGCCCCGGGCCGGGCCCCCCGCTCCCGCGGCAGCCCGGGCCGAAGCCGCAGCCTCCGGCAGAGGCTCCGGCGCTGCCGCCGCCTTCCCCGGGCGACGGCCCGTCCCCGCGGCCCCGGCTCTCGCCCGCCGTCGCGGGCCCCCCCCGACACGCGGCTCGCGGGGACCGTTTCCCCCCGCTCCCGCCCCCAGCGTCGGCCGGGGCCGGTAACGGTCTCCGAGCGGAGCCGGCCGGAGCGAACCGCGGCCGGAGCGGCCTCTTCCCCCGCGGCAGCCCCGCAGCCCGCAGGAAAGCGCCGCCGCAGAGCGGCCCCGAGCGAGCCCGTCCCTCCCGCCCCGCGGCTCCCGGCGGCGCCCGTCAGGCGGCGGAGCCCGGCCGGCGAGCGGGGGCATGGCGGCGCCGGGCCCGGCCTCCCTGCAGCGCCGGCTGCAGAGCTCGCAGGAGGCGCGGCACCGGCAAGCGGTGCTGGTGCGGAAGCTGCAGGCGAAGGTGAGGAGCGGGGGCGCCTGCCCGGGGGGAGCTCCCCGAGGCCGGGCCGGGGTGCCCGCGCCGTCCGCGGACGGGACTCGGCGGCGGAGCCCTCGGGGGGCGAAGGCGCGGCCCCGGCGGGGTCCTGCCCGGGCCCTGCCCTGCGCTGCCGCGGGCGGGACGGCGCCGAGCCCGGAGCTCGGGGGAGGGAGGGAGGCCCCGGGAGCCGTCCCGTCCCGTCGGCGGTCACCGCCGAGCCGCTCGCCGGGGCTTGGCCGGGCTCGGGGGAAGCGAAGCTTCCCGGTCCCGAAGGGACTCGGTGTCGGAGCGGCAGCGCCGTGGCGCGGGCTGAGCTCGGGCTGCAGAGAGCGAGAGAAAAGCCGGTGCCGGAGGAGCCGGGTCCGTCCCCGGCTGCAGTCGCTCATCTTCATGCCGTGTCTGCGCCCAGGTCCTGCAGTACCGGACCCGCTGCCGAGAGCTGGAGCAGCAGCTGGAAGCAGGAGCGGTGAGTGCGCAGGGCGCGAACTGAAGAGAGCGGCCGTAGCGTTCGGGAGCGAAAAAGCTCCCCGAGCCATGGCAGGGGAAAGCAAGATTGTGCTCCCGGAGGGTTTCAAGAAGCGCTGCGAGTTTGCCCGCCCCTGTTCTGCCCAGTTGCCGCTCTCAGAGCAGCCAGCGGTCCCAGAAATGCAGGATTGGAGTTGTGTGCAGGGGTGCTTTGTTGGCGGGGAGCGTTTCGTCCTGGGTCTCGGGAGAGGGCTTTGCTGCCTGTTCTGGGGCTGTCTCTGAAATAGAATGGGTGGACAGACAGTGTTTTGGAAGGCGAGAATGCTGGCGTCGGGCAGAGAGAGCTGGCTCTGTGCTTTTCGTTCTGCTTGCCGGCTAAAGCAGATCTAGGAAAGAAAGGGTGGGAGCGTAGGAGAGCATTCCTGGGCTTCAGGTGGAAGAATTGGCCTAACCATTTGCTTTCTTCTTCAGGGATGCCTCCCAGGCAGGTGGGAAGGCACGGAGGCCCTGGAGAAAGCCCTGCTTGAGGTGAAAGAGGAGCAGCAAAGGTACAAGGAAGAAGCGTTCCCTCCTACTCGGTATCCTGGATGCTCACGGCAGGGAGGGAAAACCTGTCAGTGGTAGGCAGTCTCCGCAAGGGAAGTGTTGGGGCAAGCCCTTTGGAAAGGAGAGAGGTGCACAACCTGTTCTGTGGGGCAGTAATAAAACTCTTTGGAGCGGGGCGTTCCTGCGGGTGAGCTCCAAGGGTCCCTTTCCAGCCTAAACGCTGCCCTGGTGCAGTAGGTGAGGGACTGGGGGCAACGCTAGAGAAAGGTGATGCGTCCAGTGATGAGGCAGCACGAAGGGGAGGCAGCCGTCGACTGTGGGCATCGTCCGAGTTGCAGAGGAAGGGGAAACCCAACCTGTAGGTGGAAACTGAAGGCTTAAAGCAAGGAGAAGCACATGAGTTGGCCATCACCCAGAGATCTTAGTTCATCCTAGAAAGCGCTTTTCCTGCTTCTCTGAGAACAAAGTCAGTGTTGGGGGAGCCGGGAAATCCCGGGGATGCTGCTTGTGGATAGGGGTTGTTCAGTGACCTCATGGCTGTTCCTCCCTTTGCAAGGTGCGAGGATCTGGCCGAAGCGAACAGTCTGCTGCGGGAGCACCTGGAGAAAGCGAAAGAGGTGAATTCAGCCCTCAAAGAAGATGTTGGAAAGCTGACGGTGGATTGGATGAGGGCGCAGGAGGAGCTGGAAGCAAAGGAGCGCGAATGGCGCCAGGAACGTGAGGTGAGGCTCAGCTGCGGGAATGTCAGAGGGGGTGCCAGCGTGGCATGAGAACGCGTTTTGTTTCTGGCCCAGAGAACTTGCTGTGAGAAGGTTGTGGCTCTGTTGAGGATGTGTTGGTGTTGACGAGCAGAAGAGAGGGGTTGTCGCGGATGGAGTGATAGACTTCACTCCTAAGAGAGAAGCAGCAATATATTTATTGATATAAACCAATGATTTGACCAAGTCGGTAGCAGACGCGACAGTTTTAAGGGGGTGCTATAGCAAGGTCCACTTGGTTTTTTACTGCTCGTACAGTGATGGCGGAGGCTGAACTGGCATTTCTTTTTGTCTTTGCATCTGTAGCTCTATGAGAACTACTTCAGGGGTGACCGTGACCGTCTGCTCGGGCTGTGGCATCAGATGGTCACCTTCCGCCGTCATTTCCTGGAAATGAAGGCTGCCACGAACCGGTGAGTAGAAGTTGAGGCCGATCTCTGGCAGAAAAGATGTACCTTCCCTTCACACCTCTCTGAGGTTCCTTTCTCACAGTTGCCTTCTACACAAACAAGAGCAGCGTAGCCATGAGAGTGTCTGCTGCTGGTGTCAGCAGGCGACTTCAGACTCTGGGTTACTGTCAGCCATTTATCTTCCTGGATGATGAACCTTCCTTAATGCGTCGAGCGTGCCTTGGTTCTTGTGTTCTTTGTGCTTTTTTTGTTACGCCGTTTTAGGCTTATTCTTCCTCCACCTTCCTGAAAAGTTTATTATGTGGCTGTTGTCGTGAGCCTCTGAGCAGTCGCTCGCCAAGGTGTGTCCTGACCCCAGAGTGTCAGGGGAATGATTTGTCCCCAGCCGAGATGTCATCTTTCCTGGCAGCTTTTCCTCTTTGCGCGATTACGTGCGTGAGAAGCGAGTCAGCTGAGAGAGCTGGTGGTGTGAACGTTGGCTCTTCCTTTGTTCTTCTGCAGAGATTTGTCAGAGCTGAAGGCAGAGCAAATGAGGCTTTCTGGGTCTGTAATGGCAAACTGCTCCCGTCTAAACTGCAGCGTGATGTCCTTCCAAGGCAAGGGGGAGCTGGAGAAGAAGGAGCTTCAGGAGAGGTAAAGGTGTTTTAAACTTTGCTGTTAGCACCATTCTCTTCTGGGGCTGCCTCTTGCATTCATAGATGGGCTGTGTTCACATTGCAAACACACCCGTTCTGCACAGCCTTGTTTCTGTCCCGAGTCAAACGGTTGCCTTCAACAGAAAGGACGGCAAAAATCGTCTGACTGCCAGAAGCTCCTCTGGGTAAGACCAGACTGGCAAAGAGGTGGCGTATTCCAGTGCTTTTGCTGTGAACTGGTTCTTGGTGAGCAAGCGAGAGCAGCCTAAAGAGAGCTCTGTCTCTGGTACAGCCCTTTTGCTCCCCGGGGCGGTGCTAGAGGAGTTGGCAGGAATTTGCCCAGCACCATCCTAAGCACTGTAGCACCTCTGTGCTGACAGTTCCTTGCGAGACTGAGTGCAGAAGGCCTTTGGGGCAAGAAGGGCCATTTTGCAACATGCAGCGTATTAACCGGGACCCTCCTGTGATCCCATGATCATTGGATTGGACATTCATAGCCGTCTGGCCGCTCATGACAAAGAGCGATGCAGCTGTAGTCAGGAAATGCCGGTGGTGTTTTGGTGTAGGTCCAAAGCCGTTGGAAATCATTCCAACTGCCGTATCTGGGACACAGTATGTGCTCCTGGTTTTGGAAAGGAGAATGTTTTTACATTGACAACTTGTTTGTCTTTCCCCTTCTCACAGACTGAAGGACTTAGTGGCACTTGAAGACAAACACTGCGTGTTAGAGCATGAGTTGGTAGTTGCGAGAGAGGCGCTGGAGGAATCGCACCTTGAGAGGGATGTGCTGAAGGAAGAGAAGCATGAGCTTAGAGTGGCCCTGGAGAAGGTATGGCCACCTTGTGATAGCAAGACCAGCACAGATGCTTTTTTCGTGTCAGTAGAGGCCAGGGAACGTGCTGTTCTCCTCCTTGGGAAATGGTGATGAGACCACGCAGGCTCCTTGGGGTAGTTTGTGGGCACGTGCTTATTGGGAGCGCTGACCTGGGAGTATGTCAGCGAGACGCAGGGGATGTGGAGTTGCTGCTCGAAGGCAGGGATTTCCCTGCCCTTGTTGTCATGTTGTTCTTTTGTCTCTTCAGGCCGAGCAGTCGGTGGCAGAGCTGACGGGGGCTCAGCATGAGCTGAGTGCTGAACTTGCTGATCCACGTGTTGCAACAGCAAACATGAGCTGTATCAATGAAGCTCTTGCGTTGGACACAGTGCAACTGAACAAACTTGTGCTGCAGGTGAGCAGAGTTGCCAAAGGTCTTGGCAGGTGTTTGTCTCCAGCTGCTGCTTCTTCTCAGACTTCTTGCCTTCTGACAGTGTGACTGACTGAATATGGAACTGTTCCTTTTTCTGTCCAAGCCCAACCTTCATAGGAAGTCTAGCAAGAGCGCCACAGATGCTGTTTCTGGCAGGGGAAGACAGGGACAATCGTAGACTCGTAGAATTGTCTAGGTTGGAAGGGACCTTTAAAATCATCGAGTCCAAACATGAACCTAACACTGCCAAAACCCCACTAACCCCTGTCCCTGAGCACCACGTCTACCCGTCTTTGAACACCGTGTTGCTCCCTTTCCATTCTCCTACTGTTGTTTAAATGCAGCGTCCTTCTTCGTGGAAAATGGTGATGAGACCACGCAGGCTCCTTGGGGTAGTTTGTGGGCACGTGCTTATTGGGAGCGCTGACCTGGGAGGATGTCAGCGGGACGCAGGGGATGTGGAGTTGCTGCTCTCCTCTTCTTCAGAGTAAGTCTTGCTGTATTTGATTTCCTCTGTGCTTCTGTGATTGCAGCTGGAGCAAGAGAATGAGGCTCTGTTGTGTAAAGGGGATGAGATGGAGAGAGCAAAGATCTCTGCCCAGGAGAAGCTGAGCTTGTGTGAAAGAACAAAGAGCGAGCTCTGTGCAGAGAAAGCCCACCTGGAGCAGCTGCTGAAGAAAGCAGAGGAGCAACAAGAGGAGCTGCGGGTAGAGCTGAGGGTCCTGGCAGAGGAGAAGGAAGAAGCCCAAGAGAAACTCCTTGAGGTGAGACCAAAGACCTGGTGCTTCTGGGTGGGCATGTGGCTGCTTGGCTGGGTGAAGCTGTGCGTGTTGGCCTCCTTTTTGGCTTCTGGTAAGTTGCAGAGAGAGGACTGCATCCACGACTCTACTGTTCTCCCACGTGGCAAAAGCAGCAAACTGTGTAGCTCTGGAGCCTTTGTCTGGGGCAAAAGCCAGGGCTGCACGCAAGGACTCTCACTGCATTTTGTCCCGCTTCCAGGTTTCCCGCCAGCAAGAGTCGTCTCGCAGTGGCCTGGAGCAGTTGCGCCAGGAGTCCTCTCGCCAAGGGCACGCGCTGGCCGAGGTGTGCGCAGAGAAGGAGTTGCTGGTGCGGGAGAAGGCTGCCCTGGAGGTGCGACTGGCAGCCATGGAGCGGGAGAGACAAGGCCTTTCGGAGCAGCTGGCAGAGGCCAGGTAAGGGCAGGGAGGAGACCCTGGGCAGGACGTTCTTTAATGTCTGTAATGGTAAAGGTGACAGTGGTTCCACGGGGATTGATTGCATCCTGTGTGCTTTTCACATGTTTTCGCTTCCATGGACAGAAAATGGAAGAATTTCAAGCAAAAAAAAAAAGTCTACCTTGATTTGAAGGTTATTTTTCTGACAGCTGAAGCTGGCAAAGCTCTCCTGAGCATTGGGCTCATGTTTATGCCCCCTCACGTGTTCCTCTGTGATGTCCACAGCAAGCCGAGTGGGCTCTGCATGGAGCCATAATTAAACCACGCAGACGTTTCCCAGAACGTGAAGTTTCTCTCTGGTCTTGGATTCTTGTTCTGTGCATTTGAACATCGATCTTTCCTTGCCACGTAGTTTGAGGTGGGATCTTCAGAATTCACGGCTATTGCTTATGGAGGTTGTGAGCAGGACGCTGCCCTTCGGGAGAAGCCAGAGGCTCCTGCAGAAAATGTGGAGGGCCTTCTGTTTGTAAGCTAACTGGTGTTAGTGTGGTGCAGGAGCTAGAGCTGGTGACACCAGCAGCAGGGAAACCTCTCTTGAATTCTCGCCAGCCTTCAGGGGTTCCTGCCCATCACTGATGTCTGTTAAAATGGACATAGTTACTTTGGCCTGCCAGAGGCTGGTGTAATCGGAACTGTGTGCTTGTTCTCCTTCTTGAAGATACGTCCTCCGTTGTCCATCCAAGTTTTGCTTGCTGGCACAGGCTTGGTGGGCGCAGCTACCCGTGTGTCGTGGATCAGACCCCAGCAAGTGAAGATTTGGCTATTGCAGTCCAATTCGGCTGGGCTTTCCGTGTGCTGCCAGGTGACAAGGGAAGCCTGGCCATTCCCTCGGAGGGGCCCGCATTGCTATTTTGAAGGGCAGAAATAGGCTCTCTGTGTAGGAGTTTCCACGCGAGCCTTTTTCCGTAGGCAGGGGTAGGGATCTTGCACCGCTTCTTCCTGGAACAACTCCCTGTGGGTGTCAGGAGCAAGCAGCTCCTTTCTCTCTGTATTCACGATTTGCAGGTCAGGGAAGGAGACCCTGGAATGCAGCCTGTTGGAGGCTCAGCAGCACTTGTCTGAGCTGGAGATCACCAGGAGTCATCTCGAAACCCAGCTCCACGCGGTGGCGCAGGCCAAGGAGGTGATCCAAGGTGAGAGCCTCCCGTTTCTGGTGATCCCGTGCCTGGGGAAGGTGGTATGAAAGCAGCTCTGTGTCCGCAGTGCTTCTGAGGAGTGAAGGAGCTGGAGACAGACCCCTCCTCCACGGAAGCTCAAAGGGCGTAAGGTCAGTAAAGTCAGAGCCGCTGTTTGTGCAGACTCTGACTCTTGCCATTTGTCGTGTTTGCAGGGGAAGTGAAGTGCCTTCAGTGGGAGCTGGAAGCAGAGAGATCTCTCCTGAAGTGGGAACGGCAAAACATGGCGCAAGAGCTCCTGCAGAAAGAACAGCAGCATACTGACACCCTCAAAGTTCGGGAGGCCGACCACCAAGGGGAGATAAACAAGCTCCTGCAAGACGTGGTAGGAAACACTATGCTTCTGAATCCTTCAAGCCAGCTTTGTGGGCTGGCTTGAGGAGAAGAACAGCCTGAGCGTGGGAAATGGCAGCAATGGTCTGTCCCGGGCGACACGGTGCCGGGCCAGGCAGCAGAGCCAGTGGCTCGTCCTGGAAGGAGCGTGGAGACCCCCAGGACTCTGGTGGGACAGTAAATGCAGGCACAGGTTGCGTGTGGGCGTAAGAGGAGTTCAACAGAAGGTTGGGTGGTCCCCAGCCAAAGAATGGCAGCAAAGGGCTGGGATCTTCCCAGCCTCCCGCCCGCCATGGAGTAGACTCCTAATGCTGCTGCCAGCTGCAGGCGGGGGAACTTTGTTCCTTCCTTTCTGTCCTTTGGCGGCTGACAGAGGTGTTGGAGCAGACGGAACAGGCCCCTTGTTCCTGGTACGGGAGTTCGTGGCCTGTCTTGTGAGGAGGGCACGAGGGTCTGGTCCCTTTCTGACCCTGCAGTCCGTCTGCACCTTTTCCTTGATGAAAAGGGAGCCGAGCTGTGACAATGGAGGCTGTGAGCCTATGCTGTTCTGAGGAGCTTGGCTGAGACTTCATCAAATGACTGAATGGTTTGGGTTGGAAGAGACCTTAAAGATCTTCTAGTTCCTACCCCCATGCCAGTGGGACACCTCTCACTAGACCAGGTTGCTCCAAGCCCCGTCCAACCTGGCCTTGAACCCCTCCAGGGATGGGCCAGCCACAGCTTCTCTGGGCAACCTGGGCCAGCGTCTCACCGCTCGCACAGCAAAGACTTTCTTCCTAACATCTCATCTCAGTCTCCCTTCTTTCAGTCTAAAACCGTTCCCCCGAGCCCCTTTAGGGACTGGAAGGGGCTCTAAGGTCTCCCCCGGGCCTGCTCTTCTCCGGGCTGAACCCCCCCAACTCTCTCAGCCTGTCCTCACAGCAGAGGGGCTCCAGGCCTCGCAGCATCTCTGTGGCCTCCTCTGTCCCCTCTCCAACAGGTCCGTGTGCTGATATTCATGGCCCCAGAGCTGGAGGCAGCACTGCAGGGGTTCTCCCCAGAGCAGAGCAGAGCAGAGGGGCAGAATCCCCTCCCTCGCTCTGCTGGCCACGCTACTGGGGATGCAGCCCAGGATACGGGGGGCTTTCTGGGCTTCAAGTGCACGTTGCCAGCTCTCATCGACCATCACCCCCGAGTCCTTCTGCTCAGGGCTCTCTCAATCCATTCTCTGCCCAGCCTGTGTTTGTGCTTGGGCCGAGAAGAAAATGTTTGCTAGTAATTCACCATTCAGCTGCTCAAACGCTTTCCGTCAAGCCCAGAACTAATGAAAGAACTACGCAGCTTGCCGTTAAAATGAATGCGAGTCCAAGAGCTGTGCGTGGGTGATTGGTTCTCTCCTATCTAGGCAAGATGAAGCAATGTGTGGCGGTTGGGATTTGGCATGGAAAGGAAAGGGCACAGTTGAGCAAACGAGTGTACTAAACGTAGTAGAATTTTGTAAGGATGGCTGAACAGCAGCGACACTGATGGTGCTTAGAGGATGCTTTCAGAGATGGAGACTCCTGAGGTCCAGCTTTCCCAGGGTATTAGCGAGAATGGAAATGGTACCGTTGGCTGGTGAGGTTGGAGGCTTCATTGCGCTTTCAGGGTGTTCTTTTGGCGCAGGGATTTCTCCAAGGTGATGTGGAGGAGGGCCCCTGGGAAGGGAGAGTGTTGTTTTGGGCTGTGGGCCGGGAGGAGGAGGAGAAGGGACGTAGCACTGTCCTTTCCTCCATGGTCACTCTCCCCGATGTGTTGACTCTGGCCCTTCTCTCCTTTCTGTGGCACCACTCCCATCATCTGCTCTCTGAATGCCCAGCAGGCGATTGCAGAAGGGCAGCGGCTGTCCTGGCCCTCGGAGAAGAGACTCCTGTCGCAGCGGCTGGAACGTCTGCAGCGAGCAGTTGCAAGGCTGGACCAGGAGAGGACGGAGATGAAGCAATACAGTGCTGAGCTCAGGAGGACTCTGGAGGAGGTAGACCAGGCTTTCGCTGCCTCTGCGCAGCATCACGGTCCTCTGGAAGACACCGCATTTCCAGAGGCAGCACTGTGGAGTCCTCGGCTTGTTTCCTTCCCTCTCCCACTGTCCCCCGTGGCCACACGCTTTTGTCTTTTCTCTCTCTTCTGGCACCCCGTTGCCTTCGCAAATGCACATTCACTGCGGTACCAGCCTTCTTGCCCCCGTGTCCCCATACACACCCACTGGACACTCTTGTGTCAGGAACTCTTTCCTCCTGTTCGCTCTCTTCCGTGGGCTACTTGGAGTGCTTTTTGGCCCCAGCGTTCTGTGGTGCAATTCACAGTCTCTGAGCAGCCATCTCCTTGCCAGGATGTCCAGAGGTCCTTTTGCTCCTTGTTTGGTGGCAGGTTTCTGTGACCCTTTCTCCTATCCAACGTGCAGGTGGAACGTGAACGGAGGAGACTGAGGAGATGTTGCAGAGGTCGGGCGCTGCCAGATGCAGGTGGATCTTCTCTCTCCGAGTCTGACCAGCACAAGATGCTGGTGTCTCAGCAGGTGAGAACAGGATCTTCCTTGGTGGGAGGAGGCTCTGGCCAGATGGAGGAACGATGGCAGCAGCCCCCCAGTATAGAGCGGGTGAGGAGCAGGAAAGCTCTCATCCAGAGCCGCTGTGGCTGTGCTGATGGGCAGAGCTCTGCACGATGCTGTGGCCCGAGTTTTGTTTGGCCATCGGGAAGGGAGGCCGGCAGGCAGTGGGAATACCCAGTCAGACGCGTCCCTTGGCTATGGCCAGACAGCATCGTTCCCCGAGGTCTGGTCTCTGTGGTGCCTGTGGGTCAGGCAGGGTGGGAGAGGGATTGGAGGAAACTCAGAAAACGGAATGGATGGGAAATAGAGAATCGTCTAAGGACGTCCCCCTTGAGTCTTGCTCGTCTTGTTGAGCTTTCCCATTTTCCCTTTTCACGCGCTAGCTGTCACGTTTTCAAGGCAGATGAGAGCAGAAGAGTTCCTCAGTGCCTTGTGTAACCAGTAACTCTCCTGCTGAGGAAAAAGCCTGTGGCAGTAAGGTGGCAGCAGCCCCTGTCTCTCTCTTGGAAAGGAGAGTTGGGTGACTTAATCCTGTAGGAACCTCTCTCTCTCATATCCATGGGATGTCTCGGTGTTGTACGTGTGAATGGTGAGCCAGAGAGAAAGTCAACGTGTTGATAGTGTGAGGTGAGGCCAGGGTGACTCTGGGAACCTGTGACTTCCATTCCCCGAAGAGCAAGTGTTTGTCGGGGCTGGCGTTAGAGGGTGCGTCTTCCCCGAGAGCCGGTACCGTGGAGCTAGGGCTGGTCCTACCAGCGTGGGCTTGTCTGAGCTCGGCCTTTGGCCTCTTTCAGGTGTCCCTTCTGCAGACGCAGCTGGCGCAAGACGGAAAATAGAAGCGGGACTGGATTGAGTGCTGTGCAAAGACCGGCCAGGAACTTCAAGACCTTGAAGGCCAAAGATGCTGCTCCGGTGGCAGAGACCCGGGAGCTGCGCTGAACCTCGTCCTGCTGCGGAACAGCTGCAGCGTCGCGGGGTTCCCAACTTGGGCCCTTCCCTGGACTGTGTTTGTTTTCCTGCGGGCAGGGGGGGTGCATTTGTTCTGTTTAGATTTTGCAGCATGTGCTAGTGATAGTGGGGGTTTATGTTTCTGTACTAAAAGCCATTTTGTGCTGTTTCTGAAGGAAAGAGAGAGTGGTTGGTACATTCATGGGTCAGGAAAAGGTTAGAGTAGGGATACCAAAAGAATATGGTTAAAAAGTTCCAGGAGCGCTTTGTATAGAATTGTAGTAGAACTTTGGTGGAACTTGAGCTGAACTCCTGAAATTAAACCTTAATTGGCCTAATGAGGGGGATCTCCCAAAATATTCCCAACATGGGCTTGAATGCATGTGTCTGATGAGGGCTGGTAAGGGAACTGTAGCTCACCCATGGGCTGTATCTCATCACTATGAACCTGGGACTGTCGGAAACGCGTGGTGTGCTGGCTGTTGTGAAACGCCCGGCCCCCGATTCTGCAGAACTGAAATAAAGCCAAATATCTCGACTCAGTGTGTTGATTGGTTTTTGCCCAGCGGGTGAAGAACCCTGATTTAGGGCCATCTCCTCCTGCCCCGGTTTTTCCCATTCCCTGCTTGCAGCTCCCTTTGGGTGAGCCCTGGCACCGGCTGCTCGAACCTGCTCCGCTGCACCGTTCTGGGCCTCCACAATAGACCTGCCTCCCCGCTGCGCAGCGAGGAGACCCAAAGGACAGGTGGCAGAGCGGTCCCCAGGGGGAGATGCCACCGTCCGTCCCCGGAGCGTCGGGAACAAGGGTTTTGTGCAGGGCTGCTTCCTCTGAGGAGAAAGAGCCCTGGAGAAAGGATCCCAACGCAAGGACCGCCAGAACCCCGGCTCAACAGAGCTGGAGCAGCCCCTCCGATAGCCCGGCCACAAGGCTTCCAAAGGAGACAAAAGCTGGGTCTTCGCCTGACCCAGGCTGTGGGAGGGAGGAAGAGGAGGGAAATCATTGCAGGGAAGATGCCCAGACGGACACAGTATGGCCTGGCCGGAAGGAAGGAAGGCACAAGGCACCCCCTGGGGGCAACCGTTTTCTTGTCCGCCTGGTGGAGCTGCCCGGGGGCTCTGTGCCCCAGGAGCCGCACACCTCCTCAGGAACAAACACTGCCCAAAGCTCCCCAACACGCTCGCCACAATCTCTCGAGCCACCAGTCCAAATTCCTCCCCTCGCTCCGCGGGAGAAGTGTCCAAAGGCTCTGCCTCTCTGGCACTGGCAACCAACCTCCCGCCCACCTCCTGGGGAGCCCTCCTGAAGATGTGGAGGGGCTGATCCAGCGCCTTCCCCCATCCAGCACTTCCCCGACCACGGTCTCAGCCTCCTCTTTAAGCTCCTGCTCTTCGGCCAGCATAGCCCGCAGCGGCGTAGGCTGGATGCTGTTGGGCACGTCTTCTCCGGCACGCTTCTGAGACTAAACTGAGGAGCAGCTTGGCATGAGGGGATGGTCAGGCGTGAGGGGATGGTCAGGAAGAGCCGCTGAAGACAGGACTGAAGTGTAATGTGTTGGGATTCTTAACTTTGGGGGGTAGGTACGTGTTAAGCTGCCCCCCCTTTAAGGGGGCTCGTCCCCATCCCCACTGCGCTCCCGTTGCCATGGCCCGTGTTCCATCTGTAACTGCCAGTGCCTGGCGACGGGCACAACGCATCCCCTCTGCCCTGCGCCCGACAGCCCTTCTCTCCTGCTCCCCACACAGCCCTGCTCTCCTGCTCCTCACAGCTCCGACCCTCCACCCAGCCCTTCCCTTCCCATCCCGCCTGCTCCATTACCTTTCCCCTAGAGTTGTGATAATGAAGGCGACGAAGACCAAGATGCTTGCGCTGGCAGAGGTATGGCCCCACTCCCCGGAGCTGGGCACCCCCCAGTGGTGGGGGGGCCGGCAGCTTGTCTCGCCCTCTCCCCCCACCCCTGCAAGGCCAGGGGCTGGCAGAAGCCCTTCTGGGCTGCTCATGCCCTGCTGGGGTGCAGCATCCCTGCGCGGGGGGACACGTCCCCACACACAGCCCAGGCTGCCCCGGGCTGGTGCCGCAGGGATGCTCGGCGGGAGCAGGCGGGTGCTGGCCGGAGCCTGAGCTGGTGCCTGCGCTGCCCCTTTCCAGGCTGGAGCCGTGGGAGCTGAGCCCTGCCAGCGGAGCAGCGCCGAGCCCAAAGGCCGCCTGCACCGAGTAAGGAGCTTCTGGGCGCCCAGGCAGGCGCAGGGACGGGGTCTGTGCAGGGGGGGCCTTGGCCGGGCTGTGTGCTCAGGGCCCCATGGGGCAGGGAGCAGGGCTGCTCACCCCTGCCCTCTCTGCTCCGCCAGATCCAGAAAACCATGCGAAACACCAAAATGATGAAGATACAGAAGTACAGGAGCCTCCAGCTGCAGGCACTGGGGCGTCAGTGCTGGTGGGTGCTGGTGGCCAAGGAGCTGCCCAGGTCCAGCCAGTTCCTGCTGGGGATGTGCCCATGGTTCTGCTGGGCTGGGCAGGGCAGGACCAATGCACTTTTCTGCTTGCCTCTTGTCTTAGGATGTTAGAACTTGCGCTGGAGGCTTCGGACGAGGCTGCCAGGAGTGTGAAGACAGAGGAAGACATGGAGGTCGAGGAGGTGGAGGAAATCGAAGAGATGGAGGTGGACGGGGAGGAGGAGGAGGCGATGGATGTGGACCCGCCATCAGGAGGACAGGCACGTGCTCCCCATGCACTGCCCGCAGGGAGGGAGGGTCTCCTGCCACCGGGATGGGGCTGGGGCTGGGGCTGGGGCTGGGCTGGGTGGTCCCCGCTGCAGGGACACGGTGCCCGCTGCCCTCCTGCTGGCGGCACAACGGCCCCCAGCGCGCTGCCCTGAGCCCCCCTCCGCTTTGGGCCGGGAGCGGTTTCTTAGGGCCGGGACAGGCAAGTGTAAGCCCGAGCCCAGGCGGGGCTCAGCGCTGGCGGCAGAGTCCCGCTGTCCCCAGCGTGTCCCAGGGCTGTGGCCATCGAATGCCCGTCAGGGCGAAGCCCGACCCGAAGCAGCTGCTGCCGCTGAGCCGGCTCGGGAAGCCCCAGCTCTGCTCGGCGAGGCGCTGCTCGTTAGCCAAACGGCCGTGCCGCTGGCTTTTCTTCCAGGGGCAGCAGACCAGTGGGAGTTCCAGACAACGTTCCGGAGCTACGAAGAGGAAGAGATGTATATAGTTGTATTTCTATAGTTGTTATATTTCTATAGTTTTTATGTTGTTGTATTTCTCTAGTTGTTGTATTTCTATAGTTGTGTTTTGTAGTTACTTGTGGTTTTGTCAGTAGTTGTAGGTAGTTGTGTTGTTGTTAATAAAGAGTTGTGTTCATGTTTTTCACGCCCAAGTTCTCTTTGCCTTTGTTTGGGCACCCGCGGCATTTGCAGAGTTGTGGTTCCAGTGTGTCGGGGATGGCGGGGCTGGAGGCGGCTGGGGGTGGTGGCACGGCCGCCCCGGGGGCAGGGGGTCCCTGTGCACAGGTGGGGTGCGGGTGACAGAGGGGATGTCCCTGGGCACCAGCGGGGTTCATGGGCTGCTGGGGAGTGGTGTCCCCAACAGCAAAGGGGTCCCCAGCCAAACATGGACTCTGCCATGACCGACCCCTGCTGTGATGCCATCAAAGCAGGCAGGAAACCTGCTGCTGCCCTTGCTGCTGGAGGGAAAGGAAAGGGAGGGACGGGGCAGGAGCCAGGATGGGGCTGTAGAGCTGCAAAATGGAAACTGATCAGCCGAGGGCCATGACATCCTTGGGAATGGCTGGTAGAAGGCTCAGGGGAGAAGGTTTTGGAGCTGCAGGGGCTGATGTTTAAGGCTTTGAACATCCCCACGCTCGGGTCTTTGCTTCTGGTCCTGCCGTGCTTTACCCGGGGCCGTGCCCAGAGCCGAAGCCCGGAGCAAAGCCCTCCTTGCCCTCCGGCATTCCTGCTGCTGGCAGCGGCGCCGGCCCCCGGTCCCCACTCGGGGCGAGCCGTGGAGGGGGCAGCGCAGGCTGCGGGGGGGAGGCTGCGGGGGGCTTTGGGGAGAGGGAGCTGGTGCAGGGGTGCGGTGGGGCCCGTGGGCGCAGGGTGTCGGGGTGCGGGGAGCCGTGGGTGCCGGCAGAGTGGCGAGGGGGGGCGATGCCGTGCGGGCCGGGGGTGCGGGATGCGGGGAGCCGCGGGGGGCCGGGGCTGCGGGCACGGGGCTGCCGCCGGGCGCTCGGGAGCCGCGGCCCCGCCCGCCCCCTCATTAGCCGCGGCTCATTAGCGGCTCATTAGCGGCGGCCGGGGAGCGCTGCCGGCCGTGGGGGTGCGGGCAGCGGCAGGGCTGGAGCCCGATCCCGATGGCGATGGCGTCGGGCTGGGTCGGCGTCGGGACAGGGCCGTGCTGCTGCTGGCCCTGGGGGAGGCTGCCCGGGCGGGGGTCGGGCTGTGGGGTGCCCGGGGGGGGCTGTGGGTGCCGGGCTGGGGAGGGGCCGCTGCCTGGGGTGCGGAGGCGGGGGGCGATGCGGGGTCCCCTCTCTCTGGGGCTGGGTCGGGGCTGTGCGTGGGTGTCCGGTGGGTGTCGGCTGCCGGTGCCGAGCTGTCCGAGCCCCCCCGGCTGTCCCTGCCCTGGGTCCCGGGCCGGGGGTGCCGGTGCTGGGTGTGGGCGGCCCCGGCTGCCCCCGCATGGGCTCCCTGCCCCGGCGGAGCTCCGCAAAAGGGGGCGAGCAGAAGGGTGGGACTAAACTGTTTGCGGGGGTGAATGGAGGCAGCTCTGTGTCCCCAGCGGCGAGTTGCGGGGAGGGCAAAGGAGTTGCGAGGAACTGCAGGGAGCAACGGAGGGAAAGCCCCGGTGCCTTGGCTCGGAGGAAAGGTGCCAGGGCAAGGCGGGGGCCGAGTGCCCGGTGGGTCAGGCTTCCCAAGCTGCTGCCGAGCCCCCCGCGGGCTGGGACGGAAGGCATCGCCCTCAGCGGTGGGGTGGAGGCTGCGGGACGCGCTCCTTGGTGCCAGCCCCGCTGGCTGGCATGTGTCAGGGCTGAGGCGGGCGGGGGGCAGCCGGGACGGGACGGGACGGGACGGGGCGGGGGGTGGCGGCGGGTCAGGCTCTCAGCGAGCCGGGACGAGGAGCCGCTGGGGCTGCCGAGGCAAGCGGAGGGTCCTCAGCCCTGCCGCCTGCCCCAGCCAAAATGTGGAGCTTTGGTTGCTGCCAGAAGGGGAAAACACTTCAGCAAAACTCTTTTGCTCAAGGAGAATGGAAAACATACTACTACTCTTTTCTTTTTTTTTTCTTTTAATTTTTATTGATATTGTGCACGCATTCTTCTGCCAGAAAACCTGCCGAGGGGAGGCTGGCCGTGACCTGCTCTTCATTCCCCCTTCTCCACGGGACAGGCTGGCTCGGGATGAAAACTCTCTCTGGGATGAGGCCCCAGAGATGCAGAATCCCCCCCCGGGTCGGTGTCGGGAGTGGGGTTGCTGCCCACTGGCGAAAGGAGCAGGTGAGGGAGGAGGAGGGAAGAGCTTACTATGGGGATTATTCTTCTGACATATTTCACGTTTGTTTACAACACTTTCTGCAATACTGGTCATTCCCACTCCCAGAGCATAAGTCTTAGTATTATCTATTAAAGCCTCCATTCCCCAACCAGTTTCTTCGTGGGCTTTCTCTAAAATGTCTCGCATAAGATTCTCGGGTAATATCACACGCTGATCCCTGGTCATGCACCATCTGTTTTCATCCTTATCAGACGTTAACAACTTAGCTAATTGTTCATCCCCTTCTGTAGACTTGGGAGGCTGACTTAAATGGTGGTATCTTTCAGGCCACGTCCCGAGGCTTTTCTTTTCTGCGGCTTGCCTAGCAGTCAGATCTGCCTTTTGGTTTCCTGTAAGGATGAAAGTGTTGCCGAATTGATAAGCCTTACAGTGCCTTACAGCAATTTGTTTAGGCAATTTGCACCACTTCTAGTAACTTCTTTATTAAATTTCCACATTTAACTGGTGTTCCTTGAGCAGAGAGGGGATCTCTTTCCTTCCACCGTGCCCTGTGGGCATGTAACACCCCGAAAGCATCTTTCGAGTCAGTCCCTATGTTCGCAATTTTCCCAGCTGCTATTTCCAAAGCTCTGATTAAGGCAATTAATTCTGCTTTTTGTGCTGCAGTTCCTGGAGGGAGTGCTTCTGCCTCTCTAACTGCTGCTTCCAGGGTTCCAGCATATCCTGCCTTCCTAGTTCCGCTACCAACAAAACTCCTCCCGTCCACAACTAGATTAATTTCTGCTGAGTCTGTAGGATCACCCTTTAAATCAGCTCGGCTAGAATCAACTTGGGCAACTGGTGCCAAACAATCATGTTCTAATTAGGTCTCGCCCGGTAAAGGTAACAGGGTTGCTGGGGTCAGTACCGAAGTCACTTTTAATCCCACCTCATCCCGTTCTAAGAAAACAGCTTGATATTTCATCCCTCGGCCAGGGGCCAGCCAATGCCCCCCCTTTGGCTCTAAAACAGCAGCCACCACATGTGGGACCTGAATGATCAGCTTCTGTCCCAGGCTTAACTTCTGTTCCTCTCCTACGAGCTCTATTACGGTCGCCGCCACCGCCCGCAAACAAGAAAGCCAACCTTTACTTACTAGGTCCAGCTGCTCGGAATAATATCCTACCGGTCGTTTCCAGGAGCCGGTCTTCTGAATCAGTGCTCCCAAAGCAATACGTTGTTTCTCGTAAACAAATAACTCGAAAGGTTTTTCCAGCTTTGGGAGTCCGAGAGCCGGGGCAGCCATGAGCGTGTGTTTCAATTGAACAAACGATTGTAGATTTCCAGGTCCCTCAATAGCTTCATACGAGGGTTTCCGCGAACAAGCCGAAATTAATGATCCACATCCAGCCATTCCCAAAAATGCTCTCAGCTCCTGTTTAGAGCCTGGTTCAGGTATTGGACGGATTGCTTCTTCCCGCTCCATTCCCAGGCTCCCTTCTCCCTGCGTGATCGTAAAACCCAGACAGACAACATTTTGTTGCACCACTCGAGCCTTCTCCTGAGATACTCGCTATCCAGCTGCTCCTAGAAAATTCAAGGGATCAACTGTATATTGCACAAAATGGGGTTTTGTCTGTGTCCCCAGAAGAACATCATCCACCTACCGTAACAAGGTCACCGTCACACTTTCCTTCTGCCAGTTCTCTAATTCTTTAGCCAGCTGATTGCCGAAAATCGCGGGACAATCCTTAAATCGTTGCGGTAGTACAGTCCAACAGAATTGTGTTTTCCGTCCCTTAGTGGGACTTTCCCACTCAAAGGCAAACAACTCCTGACTTCCTTCTTCTGGTGGGATACAAAAGAAAGCATCCTTTAAATCCAACGCAGTAAACCATTGTGGTGGACTCCGGCTGCGATGAGCACGAAATCGCTTATTGCTTCTCAAGCCTCGGCTTTTATACCCGAGCTCTAAAGCTCTCAAACTTTCCGTGCACCTGCTGGGCAAGTAAACACAGATTTCGGATCACTAACCCGGTCGCCTTAGTCAGCTCCCACCAAGAGAAGCAGGCGAAGCTGTTTTCTTGTTCCGTGGTTAGATCGAACCAGTTCCTCTTCGGTCCATCCGTATCGCCATCTGCGCCCCTGTTTCGGTGTGCTCTGCTCGCTGCGTCCTTGGCCGTACGCAGGCCTCTGCTCGTAGATCTGCCGCTCCCTTCCCTTCCTCCCGAGGCCGCAGCACTCGCAGTGTCCCGCGTTTACTGTCCCCTGCCGCGGCTGCAGCTTCCTGCTGGGAGAAGGGGCTGCGTATAATCCTCATGTATTTTATATCGGGATCGGGATCAATACTGGGTTCTTTAGTGCTATTAATGTCAATTATCCAGTCTGATTCTATTAAATCTGTTTCAGGTTCAACCCTCGGGTTTCCTGGTTTTTCCCGACTCCCCTTCCCGGGTGGGGAGGGGTCATCGAGTGAGAGAATAATTTTCTGAATGACAATCAATTGTTGCGGGTTCTTCAAACCGGAACATCCAGCCAGAGGCGCCTACGCCCCTGACAGGCTTTCGGGGTGTTTCTGTTGTCCCCGGCATCACCTCTTCCTTTTTCTCCTCGGCACCACATTTCCCCTTGACCAGGCCGTGCCCGCAAACAGCCCCTCATTTTCGAAGCCTTTGAGCTGCGGCGTTTTGCAGCTTCATTAGATTTCGCTTCTTTTCCTAGTTCTGTTGAGGAGAGAAGATGGCCTGCCCGCAAAACCTCTCACGTCTTTGGTCTAACGCTGCCCATCTGCAGAGAGAAAGTAACCCCAGCTGCAGGTAGCCCACAGCAGGCACCTCGAGGGGTGGCCACAGCCCTGGGACACAGGGAACGAGGGACATGCTGTGCAGAAATTCTTGAGCTCCAACTTCTGGAAGGCCTTGCCACATGAACTGCTCTGTGTTGCAGGCTGTGGGCAGCGGCTCAAGCTAGGGCCTCACCTCCCTCCGTCGTTCTCTCCATCCCAGCCTGGTTCCCAGGACAGTTCCAGCCCTTCAGGACCACCAGCGCTCACCCCACGCCTCCACAGCCGGCCCCTCTCTCCCAGGCGTCCTTCTCTCCCGGCTGGCCAAACCAGAGCTCCCTCCTGTCCCCTGCCAGACGGCCAGCGCAGAGAGGGAAGTGCTGGCTGCATGCAGCTGGATCTGCTCCTGAGCAGCTCGGCTGCCGCTGTGAGCAGCCAGCCCCTCGGACCCTCTGTGCAGCCACGTCAGCACCAGAAAATACCAGCGGCCAAAGAGGGAAGAGCTCTAAAACGGAAAAGGGGGTCAAGCTGAGCCAAAACCCAGCATCTGTGGTGCGGCAGCTCCTTGCAGTTCCTGCCGGTTGGCGAGGATGCCTGCTTTGCTTCCCCGAATCACAGAGGAGCTGAGGTGGGAAGGGGCCGGTGGAGATGACCTCTCCAAGCTGGGCCAGCAAGAGCGGGTGGACACAGGTCTGTCCAAACGGGCCTGCAGGCAGGTCCCCCCAGGCCGGTGCGCAGCAGCCGGGCGGTGGCATGGCAGCACAGTGATACAACAGGATGACGGCGCGGCGACGCAGTGAGTCACAACGCGGCAACGCGACGACGCAACAATGCGCGAGTGCTCTATATAGCCGCTGGCTGGGGACTGGCGGGGGTGACTACAGCTGGGTGCCTCTGTAGCGAGAGGTGCCAGCGCAAGGTCACAGTTCCAGGAGAAGTCTTGGAAGGAGCCATGGAGCACGGTCTCACTGCTGGCGTCCGAAAGGCAGACGCGCTGGCGAGAGCACTGCAAATGAGGAGAGATGTGAGCAGTGGGCCGATGGAGAGGGCTCAGCCTGGGAGCCTGGGACACGGGGGTTGCTCCGGGGCCTCGGCACGTGCCCTTTTTGCAAGCGCCGTGCGGGAGGCTTCCTGAGCTAGCGCCTGAGTGTCTCTGTCTTCCTAGCTCGGGCACATAAGACAGCACCTGGGAGAAGGCTCCATTGTGCTGAGGGACCCTGAGCTGCTGGTGGACCTCCCGCTCGGGGTGAAGATCCCTGTGGTGCGCGGCTCCAAGCCTGTCTACTGCCGAGCAAAGCTGGGGGAAAAGGTAAGGGCAGTAGGAAGGGGTAGAAAAGCTCTCCCCTTTTACGGGGTCCCCGTCCTTCGGAGAAGTCCTTGTGGCCACCTGCGCTACGGCGGGGGCTGCAGCCCTTCAGTCGGACAGGGCTTGGGAGTCGAGGGAAGCTCCTGGCGCCGTGGTGCCGAGAGAAAGGAGGACGTGCCCATAGCAGAGCTGCACGCTGCCTAGAGCCGGATGGAGAAGAGCGTTGGTGTCAGGCCTTCAAACTCCCTTTGCCTTTCCACACGGACAGCTTGGCACCTCTGGGGAGCACAAGCCCACTGGTGCCATCAGAGTGAATTGCCAGAGGAGAAGACGTGGCTGTAGGCAACATTTCAGCTGAGCTCCTCACAGGTGCAGCAGTGGGTGCAGCTCTTGCATTCCTACAGCCAGAGGGGATAGCCACCAGACAGGAGGATGTAGGCACAGGGTTTCTCCTCCGTTGGAGGGTCTCCGAAGTAGAGAGATCTTTCCTCGGGGTGGGAAGTAAGCCAGGAATTAGGCTATACCTCGCAGGTTTGGAAATGCCACCCTGTGTGCGTGAGGAGCTCGGGAGTGCCTTCCTCCCTGCTGCTCTCTCCTGCCCCGTTCATACTCTGGAACATTGTTCTTACAGCTTCAACGGCCCTCAGGCTTTTACGACCTGGGAGATCCCCACTGTCGCCTGCTGCGCACGGAGTACAACAGCCTGCACGACCCGTATCTGCAGGACTATCACAACCGCAAAAACAACTTCCAGAGGCTGCGGAGGCAGGGCCTGGTCACCCGTGATGGCAGAGTAGGTTTGGACGTCATGGGGCCCATAGAAGCGGTTCCCTGGGAGCAGGGATACCCCTCCTGCAGAGGAGCAGCTCCCCTCGGCTGGGCTGGGGCTGTTTCGGGGAAGGCAGTCTGCTGGCTTGACTGTTCTTGGGGGTTTCTCCCCTCCTCTCTCCATAGGTGGTCTGCACTCTGAAGGAGTTCAACGAGTACAGGCAGTACCTGACCACGCTCAAGCTGCGCGCCGAGCAGATGTCCAGGCAAGAAGAGGTAGGCAAAGCCGAGCGTTGGTGGGCACCGGTCAGCAGCACGGTGCCGAGGGCTGGGGCTTCACTTGCTGCCTGCTGGGGAGGCGGTCGGTGCAGAAGAGGTGAGGGCTGTGCTGGGGGGGCCGGGCGGTGTGGCGGGGAAAGGACTACGGGGCTCGGAGCTGAGCCTGCGCAGGGTGCTGGGGTGGGCACGGGCAGGAAGGCGACGTGCAGCCACGCAGAGTGCCGAGGGAAGCCCTTCTCTTCTGCCCTCGTCGCACGGCTGAAGCGGAGCCCTGGCCTGCGCCCGCGGGAAGCCTCAGCACGCAGGGCTGCGAGCGCTTGTCCAGGCAACAGCGAGCCACAACCTGGTGTCTCCTCCTCAGGAAAGGCTTCGGCAACACATGACCAAGTTGAAGGATGCCCCCAAACGACCGGGAGCCATCAACACTTCTTGCCTGGGCGAGCGGCTGCTGCAGCCTCGAAGACCAGCTTGCCCACCCCCACCCAAGAGCTCCCTGAAATCAGGGCGACGCAGAAGAGCGAAAGCAGATCTGGAGGAAGGCCACACCTTCTCCCAATACGAGTGGGGACGGGAAGAGGCCAAGCTGGCCGGGAGCGTCAGTAGCGATGCTGACTCTGAGACACCTTTAGGCAGCACTTTGAGTGTGAGGACCAGGTCACGTTGCACGGTCGACTCTGCGTCGGAGCGGTTCTGTCAATGTGGGCCTGCCCTGTCCCCCGAACTGAGTTTTGGAAGGCGTGTCACAAAACCACGCGCACCACGAGAGGGAAAGCCGTGCTGTCCCGCTAAGGACGCCCTCCCCTCCATGGGCGCGCAGTGGTCCCGACAGCCCGTCCCTCCAGCAGGTCCCAAGCCCCCTGCCCAGACAGGAGCCCGGCGCAGATCACTGCGTGTAAAGCCTGTCGGAGGCGAGCCCCAGCCGCCCGCGTCAGAAAGGAGGGGGTTCGCGGGAAGGCTTGTGGCCCATGACCTGAGGAGGTGTGCGGCAAGCGAGGTGTAGAGCCCCTGGGCAGCAGACACAGACCTCACCCGCTTGCGTTGCAATAAAGAGTTTACTCCCACGTCTTTGCTTGTGCCTTCCTTCCTTCCGGCCAGGCCATACTGCGTCTGTCTGGGCATCTTCCCTGCAATGTTCTCCCTCCTCTTCCTCCCTCCCAATCCCTGGGACAGGCAAAGACCCAGCTTTTGACTCGATTGTGAAGCTTTGCGGCCGGGCTATCGGAGGGGCTGCTCCAGCTCTGTTAAGCCGGGGTTCTGGCGGTCTTTGTGTCGAGATCCTTTCTCCAGGGCACCGAGTAGGGGGGAACGCTTCTCCCTTGTACCTTTGCTGCTCCTCTTCCACCTGAAGCAGGCCTTTCTCCAGGGCTTCTGTGGCTTCTTCCCACCTGCCTGCGAGGCAGCCCTGCAGAAGAAAGCGAATGTTTAGTCCAGTTCTTCCAGCTGAAGCCCGGCAATGCTCTCCTACGCTCCTACCCTTCGTTTCCTAGCTCTGCTTTAGCCGTGAAGCAGAACAAAAAGCACAGAGCCAGCATTCTTGCCTTCCAAAACACTGTGTAATTCTATTTCACAGACAGCCCTAAAACAGAACAGGGAGCAAAGCCCTCTCCTGAGAGCCGGGACAAAACGTTCCCCCGCAAGAAAGCACTCCTGCCCCGAACTCCAACCCTGCATTTCTGGGACCGCTGGCTGCTCTGAGAGCGGCAACTGGGCAGAACAGGGGCAGGCAAACTCGCAGCGCTTCTTGAAACCCTCCGGGAGCACAATCTTGCTTTCCCCTGCCATGGCTCGGGGAGCTTTTTCGCTTCAGAACGCTACGGCCGCTCTCTTCAGTTCGCGCCCTGCGCACTCACCACTCCTGCTTCCAGCTGCTGCTCCAGCTCTCGGCAGCGGGTCCGGTACTGCAGGACCTGGGCGCAGACACGGCATGAAGATGAGCGACTGCAGCCGGGGACGGTCCCGGCTCCTCCGGCACCGGCTTTTCTCTCGCTCTCTGCAGCCCGAGCTCAGCCCGCGCCACGGCGCTGCCGCTCCGACACCGAGTCCCTTCGGGACCGGGAAGCTTCGCTTCCCCCGAGCCCGGCCAAGCCCCGGCGAGCGGCTCGGGGGTGACCGCCGACGGGACGGGACGGGACGGCTCCCGGGGCCTCCCTCCCTCCCTCCCCCGAGCTCCGGGCTCGGCGCCGTCCCGCCCGCGGCAGCGCAGGGCAGGGCCCGGGCAGGACCCCGCCGGGGCCGCGCCTTCGCCCCCCGAGGGCTCCGCCGCCGAGTCCCGTCCGCGGACGGCGCGGGCACCCCGGCCCGGCCTCGGGGAGCTCCCCCCGGGCAGGCGCCCCCGCTCCTCACCTTCGCCTGCAGCTTCCGCACCAGCACCGCTTGCCGGTGCCGCGCCTCCTGCGAGCTCTGCAGCCGGCGCTGCAGGGAGGCCGGGCCCGGCGCCGCCATGCCCCCGCTCGCCGGCCGGGCTCCGCCGCCTGACGGGCGCCGCCGGGAGCCGCGGGGCGGGAGGGACGGGCTCGCTCGGGGCCGCTCTGCGGCGGCGCTTTCCTGCGGGCTGCGGGGCTGCCGCGGGGGAAGAGGCCGCTCCGGCCGCGGTTCGCTCCGGCCGGCTCCGCTCGGAGACCGTTACCGGCCCCGGCCGACGCTGGGGGCGGGAGCGGGGGGAAACGGTCCCCGCGAGCCGCGTGTCGGGGGGGGCCCGCGACGGCGGGCGAGAGCCGGGGCCGCGGGGACGGGCCGTCGCCCGGGGAAGGCGGCGGCAGCGCCGGAGCCTCTGCCGGAGGCTGCGGCTTCGGCCCGGGCTGCCGCGGGAGCGGGGGGCCCGGCCCGGGGCGAAACGCCGACGTGCCCGGGGGGAGCTCCCGGACCTTGTCCTCCCCGACGGGCGGCGCGAAGGGCCCGGGCCGCCAGCAGGCAACGGGGAAGCCGGGGCGGGAGGGAAAGCTTCCGAGTTCCAGGGCAACGGGCTCCGGGAATACAGCGCTATTTCATGGGCTCAGGGGGGAAACACGACAAACGGGGCTCAGTCCCCTTTGCCCCCCGGCCTCGTCTGTCCCGGGAATTCTCTTAATCGCCACTCAAGTCATGAGCTTTCATAACTTACAGCCCTTAAGTCCTGCACTTGCGAGCAAACAAAAAAGAATTAGTTCCCTAGTGAGAGCGCTCATCCTTCCCCTTCCATCACAGTGCGGGCATCCCCCGGGTCACCCCGGGAAGCACGAAAGCCTGAGTGCGCCGGCTGCTGCTGCATCCCGGGTCTAAAGTAGACCCAGTCAGTACGTTGTGACTGATACAGGACCCGTTACGCAACATTTTAAATACTTCTTGTCCCCAGGCATTAAATTTGCAATGCCACAAGCTGTGAATAGAGAAAGGCTGCCAAGGGACACCGCAGCGAGAGCACTATCACCATACTCCCGCGACAACGGGAGAAATCCTCGTACCTCCCCATCATTCAGCTCATGCCTTAGTTTAGCCTTTAGCTCTTTCCTCTAACCAGGTCATCCCATTTTTAACCCCGCTGTGATTTAAAGATACAACCAAAGCCAAGTTTGGCCAGAACAGCTGCTTCCTTTCTAGTCTTAAAAGACCATTAACTTGGGACCTTTATTCCTGAAATGCATCCATGAGCCCTTGTCATAATGTCAGAGGGACTAGGCAAAGATTTGCCCCGCAAAAGTAGCCAGTATCAAGGCAGTTGGACTGATCTGCACGTTTCATAGACTTGCGTGCCTTAAACGTGTTTAAGGTTCAACCTTAAGGTGTTTCAGTTTTAAACACCTTAAAGGTGTTTAAATGCTCGTCAGCTGTCCCTTGTTCCCGTGAAAGCCAAACCAGGCACACAGTGATGGCAGGACGACCAGAGCATCCGCCCAAGAAAGGCAGAAGAGCGCCTTACCGTGTCTCTCGGCCCCTGGAGTCACGCGATTGCCACCTTTATCCCACCGCTGCTTAAACAGGTTGTGCTCTACATCCAGCTGCTGCTCTCCTGCTCCCTCCATGGCTTCGATGCTCAAATCTGAAAGCAGTGAGCAAGGGAAGTGGTCTGTAAAGGCACAGTCATTATGGCCTGTGGTGGGCTGAGGAAGCATTCAACCCGTGAAAATACAGAATCTTTCAGCCAGGGGGACAAGAATGTGTCAAAGTGAAAGGCTGTGTATGCCTGGGGCCGAGTGTCACCCAGGGAAGAAAACGCACGTTGCAGCAGCCGAAATGCCCCTTCCAAATACGGGGTTGGGTTTGGTGTACAAGAAGGACTGTTTCCAGCTGCCACAGAAAGCGTTACCCTGAAGGGTAATACACTTAAGGCCAAACAAATCCACAAACCAAGCCCCTCCAAGCCCATAACCATTTTCACAAACACCGCTTCAGGAGCACAGCTTAAAACTGGTTGAAAGCTGCCTCCTACCTCAACCCCCCCACCTTCGGCTGTCTGACTCCTTCGCAGCTGTGGTCCGGGATCCCAAAGCTGCTGTTCTGGAGGCAGAGACCCAGAAGCTCGATCGGTCTCTGAACCTTTTGTTTTTCCAATACACTCATTTCTCCAAAACCCGGGACAGGCTCTGGGCAGAAATCTCAGAATCTGAGTGGTTGGAAGGGACCTCTGAGATCATCAAGTCCAACCAGAAAAAAAAAAAAAAAAAAAGCACCCACCTACTAAACTCCACACCCACAACCCCACACACAACACCCCACCACAAACAATAATCTTGGGCACTAGAGCATGCCCTGAAGAGCCATGTCTACATGTTTCTTAAATACCTCCAGGGATGGTGACTCCACCACCTCCCTGGGCAGGCTGTTCCAGTGCCTGACCACTCTTTCAGTAAAGTAATTCTTCCTAATATCTAATCTAAACCTCCCCTGCCGCAGCTTCAGACCATTTCCTCTGGTCCTGTCGTTATGCCCTTGGGAGAAGAGGCCAACCCCTGCCTCTCTACAGTTTCCTGTCAGGCAGTTGTAGAGGGCAATGAGGTCTCCCCTCAGCCTCCTCTTCTCCAAACTAAACATGCCCAGCTCCCTCAGCCTCTCCTCCTAGGACTTGTTCTCCAGACCCCTCACCAGCTTGGTGGCTCTCCTCTGGACACGCTCCAGCACTTCAATGTCTTTCCTGTAGTGACGGGCCCAAAACTGAACACAGTACTCGAGGTGAGGCCTCACCAGTGCCGAGTACAGAGGCACGATGACTTCCCTACTCCTGCTGGCCACGCTATTCCTGATACAAGCCAGGATGCTGTTGGCCTTCTTGGCCACCTGGGCACACTGCTGGCTCATGTTAAGCCGGCTGTCCACTAACACTCCCAGGTCCTTTTCTGCCGGGCAGCTTTCGAGCCACTCTTCCCCAAGCCTGTAGCGTTGCCCGGGGTTGTTGTGACCAAAATGCAGGACCCGGCACTTGGCCTTATTAAACCTCATCCCATTGGCCTTGGCCCATTGATCCAACCTGTCTAGATCCCTCTGTAAAGCCTTCCGACCCTCAAGCAGATCAACACTCCCACCTAGTTTGGTGTCATCCGCAAACTTACTGAGGGTGCATTCAATCCCCTTGTCTAGATCATCAATAAAGATATTGAACAAGACTGGCCCCAAAACTGAGCCCTGAGGGACACCACTGATGACTGGCCACCAACCAGATTTTGCTCCATTAATCACAACTCGCTGGGCACGGCCATCCAGCCAGTTTTTTATCCAGCGGAGGGTACACTTGTCTATGCCATGATTCTCCAGTTTCTCCAGGAGAATGCCGTGGGGGACGGTGTCGAAGGCCTTACCAAAGTCCAGGTAGACAACATCCACAGCCTTCCCCTCATCGAGAAAGCGGGTCACATGGTCATAGAAAGAGATCAAGTTGGTCAGGCAGGACCTCCCTTTCATAAACCCATGCTGGCTGGCCCCGATCCCTTGGCTGCCCTGCACTTGCCTTGAGAGCTCACTCAGGATGATCCTCTCCATGATCTTTCCCAGTACAGAGGTCAGGCTGACAGGCCTGTAGTTTCCGGGGTCCTCCTTCCGGCCCTTCTTGTAGATGGGCGTCACATTGGCCACCCTCCAGTCATCCGGCACCTCTCCTGTTGACCAGGATTGTTGATAGATAATGGAGAGAGGCTTGGTGAGTTCTCCTGCCAGCTCCCTGAGAACTTTTGGGTGAATCCCGTCCGGCCCCATAGACTTATGCGTGTCCAGGTGCATAAGCAAATCATTAACTACTTCCTCCTGGATTACAGGGGAGTTGTCCTGTTCTCTATTCTTATCTTCCAGCCCAAGAAGCTGAACACCCTGGGGGTAGCTGGTCTGACTATTAAAGACAGAGGCAAAGAAGGCATTAAGTATCTCAGCCTTCTCCTCGTCCTCGGTTGCAAGGTTACCCCCCGCATCCAGTAAGGGATGGACATTCTCTGTCACTCTCTTTTTGTTGATGTATTTATAGAAACTTTTTTTGTTGTCCCTTATGTTAATTGCCAGGTTGGGTTCCAGCTGGGCTTTTGCCTTCCTGATTTTTTCTCTGTATGACCTAACACGATCTCTGTACTCCTCCTGAGTTGCCTGTCCCCTCTTCCAAAGGTGGTAAACCTTCCTTTTTCCCTTAAGTCCCATCAAGAGCTCTTTGTTCATCCAGGCCGGCCATTTTCCCCGCCCTTTAATTTTGCGCCTCATGGGGACAGCCTGCTCCTGGGCCTTTAGGATTTCCCTCTTGAAGAGCGTCCAGCCTTCCTGGGCTCCTTTGTCTCTCAGGACTACCTCCCACGGGACTCTCCCAACCAGGGTTCTGAACAGGCTAAAGTCTGCCCACCGGAAGTCCAAGATGGAGGTTTTGTTAACCCCCTTCCTTACCTCACTATGGATGGAAAACTTAACCGTTTCATGGTCACTAAGCCCAAGATGGCCTCCGACCTCCACGTCTCGCACTTGCCCTTCTTTGTTTGTGAACAGTAGGTCTAGCAAGGCACCTCCCCTGGTAGGCTCACCTACCATTTGTGTCAGGAAGTTATCCTCCATACACTCGAGGAACCTCCTAGCCTGCCTGCTCTCTGCTGTGTTATATTTCCAGCAGATGTCTGGTAAGTTGAAGTCCCCAACTAGAACAAGGGCTGGCGTTTGCGAGACTGCAGCCAGCCGCTTATAGAATACCTCATCAACCTGCCCATCCTGGTTGGGTGGTCTACAGCAGACTCCCAGCACAAAATCACCTCTGTTAGCCTTCCCTTTCACCCTTACCCATAAACACTCAACTTCTTCATCACTGGAGTCTATCTCTATAGAGTCAAAAAACTCCCTAATGTACAGAGCCACATCCCCCCTCCTTCCTTGCCTATTCCTTCTGAAGAGCTTATAGCCACTCATTGCAGCATTCCAGTCATGACCATCATCCCACCACGTTTCCGTGATGGCGACTATGTCGTAGTTGTCCTGCCGCACAATGGCTTCTAGCTCATCCTGTTTGTTGCCCATGCTACGTGCATTAGCATAGATGCACTTGACCTGGGCTACTGGTTTCACCCCCATCTTTGGCCCTTGACTCTCAGGTTCATTACCAGCGGGCCTGGTTTTATCCCCTTCCCCCTTAACTTTCGGCTTAAAGCTCTGTCCATGAGCTTTGTTAACTCTTAGCCTAGTACCCTTTTCCCCTTCTATGAAAGGGTTTTCCCAATGTTCTCTAGCAGTAATTTCTAAACTTCTGTCACCTTTCTCTGATGAGGTGTCAGAGTGGGAGTCCTCACTAACGTGGTCTCCTTCAAACCATGGCATGCTTTCCTCAGGTTTAATCTTGACAGGCCCAGTTATCTCCCCTTCCCCCCTCATATCTAGTTTAAAGACCGGTCAATGAGCCCTGCTAACTCCTGCCCCAAAATTCTTTTCCCCCTCTGGGACAGCTGTGTCCCACCTGACAATGGCATGCCAGGTGTCTCATATAGCCACCTATGTTCGAAAAACCCCAAAGCCCTGCCTGTAACACCAGTCCCGGAGCCACAAGTTGATCTGTTGCCTCTTCCTATCAATTTCTTTATTCACAGTTGCCACTGGTGGGATAGAAGAGAAGACAACTTGTGTTCCTGACCCCTTGAGCTGCTGCCCTAAGGCTCTAAAATCTCTTTTAATTGATTTCGGCCTCCTCCTACCCATTTCATCACTACCCACCTGAAATACTAGCAGGGGGTAATAATCAGTGGGGTTTACTAGGTCTGGGAGTTTGTTCGTCACATCCCTGACCCGTGCCCCAGGGAGGCAACAGACTTCCCTGTGTAGCGGGTCAGGGCGGCATATTGGTCCCTCTGCCCCCCTCAGCAGAGAGTCACCCACAACGATGACCTTTCTCCTTTTCCTTTTGGAGCTAGTAGTGAAGTTGGGTCCGCTGTGACGTGTACTTTCTGTCTTCCCTAGTCTTGGTGTGCCATCCTCCTCTCCATCGGCCAGTTCCTCCTGCAGGACTCCATACCTGTTCTGCAGGGGTAACTGGGAAGCTGGGAGAGGTTGGGAGGGGACTCGCCTGCTTCCTCGAGCAGGGACCTGTTTCCATTCCCCCTCTTCTCTGAGATCCTCTCCTGTTGCTTGGTGAGAAGAGGGGAGAGGGTCCTCCGATTTACACGGGGCCTCAACCTGTTCCCCTACTCTCAGGGAGTGGGCCCACCAGTCAATCTCTCTTTCACACTCCCTGATGCTCCTCAGCCTCTCCACTTCATCCTTCAGCTGGGCCACCAGGCTGAGCAGATCATTCACCTGTTCACATCTTATACAGGTGTTGTCTCCGCTACCCTCCATTGCCAGCGCCAGGCTCCGGCACTCTCTGCACCCAGAGGCCTGCACGCCCATGTGTTTGCGTGGGGCCTCGGTCTGGGTGCCCACAGCTTTCCTAAACACAGCCTTCGATCTGGTAGCAACCACAGCTGAGTCCCCAGGAGCGACTGACCTTACCATGTACGCCAGTAGAGGCACTGGGCCCGGCCGGTACACACACCAGCTCTGGTTGCTCCCTCTGTGCTCTGTGGGCAGGGACTAGTCCTCCCTGACGCCTTTTATCCCCTGGAGGCGGGATAAACCGGGGGTGGGGGTGGCTCCGCCCAGGCTCGCTCAGCAGCACCGCCCCCCAGCTGACAGCCCCCAGGACAAGCAGAGGCCTTGTCCCGGCTTCCAAAAAAAAAAGCCCCAAAAAGAGCTTCTCGTCGGCATCTCCTTGCAGTGATGTCCTGTTGCTCCTCTGCTTTCTTCAGCGGCAGCTCCAGGGGGGCTGTTGGTGGTCTTCCTCCCCCTCACTGTCGAAGGGCAGGTGCGCTGCTGGCTCAGACAGTGACCCAAGGTAGGGAAGGTGGCCTCCGAAAGGCCCCAGCCGGCTTCCGCAGCCTGGCGGCAACATCTCTTTTCTCCTGCCGAGCGTTTGAGACATGAACTCTTCTGGCTTCTCAGCCTCTTACACCACCCCGTGGCTCAAACAGGCGGGTGAATCTCACTCCTGTACGGCCCGTCTTCTTCTCGGGTGGTGATCCGTCCACAGCGAGCAGAGGGTGAAAGGAGAGAGGAAGCCGAAGAGAATCAACGATTAATCATACATCGCACAAGCCAATAATCAGAAATTAAAAATCCACATAACAGCGTTCGCCTGATACTCAGTAGCCACTTTCCCCATCCGGTGAGTCCCAACCCCCTCAGAATTGGCACTCCATCCGTCAAAGCAGTCCTTGAGCTGCACACTGTAGAATAGTTCCCCAGCCCGGGCAGCGATTTGCTTTGTCTTAGCGCGAGCTTCTTCCGTCGGGGGAGTGGCCTTGTGAACTGTAACACAGCCTTCTTCTTCAGTATGATACCGCAGACTCCATGGTCTTTTAAGAACAGCATATCCAAGGCCAACCTGGTTTGTCATGTCCTTCTAGATACCTGTTGCAATTGAGTGTTCATTTTCCCAAAGGCGTACCGGGCCCAGGTACTTAAAATAGGCATTTTACATTTTTGTACATACATTTTTGTTCCTTGTGCTTGATTTTGTCTAATTGACTTTATGGACCAGGCCCACTGGAGTTGTGTCCTGTCCCTAAGGAGGGTCCAGTTGTAGGGATTTGGAAGTTGGATGCACCACCCCGAGTCCCACTTGAAATGAGAATCAAACACAAATTTGTGACTGGCTGTAGTGGGAGTGGGGTATCTCTGAGGGTGCCAGGGATAATTTAGACATTTCCCAACAGCGGTTCCCAAAGATTTCCGAAGGGCGAACTTTGGCCTGCTTAGGAGCATGGTTGAGAGTGTCGCTTGGAGGACAGTCCTGAAGGGCAAAGGTGCCCAGGAAGGCTGGTCTTACTTCAAGAAGGAACTCTTAAAAGCTCAGGAGAAGGCCATCCCCGAGTCCCAGAAAACAAGCAGACAGGGAAGAAGACCAGCCTGGCTAAATAGAGAGCTTAGGCTGGCCATCAGGAGAAAAAAAGAAAGTTTATGATCCTTGAAAAAGGGGGTTGGCTACTTATGAAAAATACCAAGATGTAGTGAAGCTATGCAGGGCGAAAATCAGAAGGGCCAAAGCTCAAGCAGAACTCGTCTTGGCCACCACGGTTAAAGAGAACAAGAGGTTCTTTCAGTATATCAATAGCAAAAGGAAGAGTAGGGAAAATGTAGGCCCACTAACGAATGAGATGGGCGCCCTAGTGGTGGAAGACACAGAGAAGGCAGAGCTACCGAATGCCTTCCTGGCTTCGGCCTTCACTGCTAAAGCCGACCCGCATGAATCCCAGGCCCTGGAGGCAAGGGGGAAGGTCTGGAGAGGGGAAGAGTTTTCCCCAGTAGAGGAAGATCAGGTTAGAGACCACTCGGCCAAACTGGACATCCATAAGTCCATGGGCCCTGATGAGATGCTCCCGCGAGTGCCGAGAGAGCTGGCAGATGTTATTGCTTGGCCACTCTCCATCATCTTTGAAAGGTCATGGAGAAGAGGAGAGGTGCCTGAGGACTGGAGGAAGGCCAATATCACTCCAGTCTTCAAAAAGGGCAGGAAGGAGCACCCAGGGAAGTACAGACCAGTTAGTCTCACCTCCAGCCCTGGGAAGGTAATGGAGCGACTCGTTCTGGATGTCATATCCACGCACGTTCAGGAGCAGGAAGTGATTGGAAGTGGTCAACATGGATTTCCCAAGGGTAAATCATGCTTGACCAACCTCAGAGCCCTCTATGATGTTATAACTGGTTGGCTGGATGAGGGCAGAGCGGCAGATGTCACCTACCTTGGCTTCAGCAAGGCTTTTGACACTGTCTCTCATAACATCCTCCTTCGGAAACTGAGGAAGTGTGGACTAGACGAGGGGACAGTGAGGTGGACTGAGAGCTGGCTGTGTGACAGGACTCAGAGGGTCGTCATTAATGGAGCAGGGTCGAGCTGGAGGCCTGTAACCAGTGGTGTCCCCCAGGGGTCAATCCTTGGACCGGTATTGTTTAACGTATTCATCAAGGGCCTGGACGAGGGGACAGAGCGTATGCTCAGCAAGTTCGCGATGATACCAAAGCGGGTGGGGTGGCTGACACCCCAGAGGGCCGTGCTGCCATCCAGCATGACCCAGACAGGCTGGAGAGCTGGGCAGAGAAAAAACTAATGAGGTTCAACAAGGACAAGTGTAGGGTCCTGCACCTGGGGAGGAAGAATGTCAGGCACCAGTAGAGGTGAGGGGTGGACCTGCTGGAAAGCAGCTCTGGAGAAAAGGATCTAGGGGTCTTGGTAGACAGTAAATTATCCATGAGCAAGCAATGTGCCCTTGTCGCCAAGGCGGCCAACAGAATTCTGGGCTGCATAGGGAAGAGTGTGGCCAGCAGGTCCAGGGTGGTCATTCTCCCCTCTACTCTGCACTGGTGAGGCCACAACTGGAATACTGTGTCCAGTTCTGGGCTCCCCAGTTCAAGAGAGACAGGGAACGGCTGGAGAGAGTCCAGCGTAGGGCAAGAAAGACGATGGAGGCATTGGAGCATCTCCCTTATGAGGAAAGGCTGAGAGAGCTGGGACCCTTTAGCCTGGAGAAGAGAAGGCCGAGGGGAGACCTTATTAATGTTGCCAAGTATCTAAAGGGTGGGTTTAAAGAGGATGGAGACAGACTCTTCTCAGTGGTTCCCAGTAACAGGTGATGGGCACAAGGACCCTTGGGGCCTCCCTGTAGGGCTGCCTACATTTTCTGCATTCCTTGTGCAGTGGAAAGGGTCCCCTTCTTGACCTCTCCTGTCAGGGGACACTACACCCAGGAATCAGCAGCTCTCTGCCGTTTGGCAGGACTCGGAGCGAACCCACCTTCTGCAGCCTTAAACCCCTCCCCTGAGCAGCCCGTGGGGGCGAGCAGCCCGTGCAGAGCAGGGTCGGGAGAACTGGACCTGGCGAAGCAAAGCTCCTGCTGCGCTGGTGGATGAGCCTGGGACCCCCGGCTCTGCAGCGCAGTCGGGGCTCTGCCCCTTATCTCAGCCCTTTGCCGGCCAGGGCTGCTGCGCTGGCACCAAAACTCTTCATTCCTGCACCTGTGAGCAAAAAATAAACAAGTCCTTTCCCCAGCCAACAGTGAGAGTGCTCATCCCTCCTCCTCCCCCCTCACCTCCTCCTTTTGCCAGTGGGCAGCAACCCCACTCCCGACACCAACCTGGGGGGGGATTCTGCATCTCCGGGGCCTCAGCCCAGAGAGAATTTTCATCCCGAGCCAGCCTGTCCCGTGGAGAAGGGGCAATAAAGAGCAGGTCACAGACAACCTCCCATCGGCACGTTTGCTGGCAGAAGAATGCAAGCACCAAATAAAGACATTTTCAAAAAATGAGCAGTAGTATGTTTTCCATTCTCCTTGAGCAAAAGAGTTTTGCTGAAGTGTTCTCCCCTCCTGGCCACAACCAAAGCTCCACATTTTGGCTGGGGCAGGCGGCAGGGCTGGCGACCCTCCGCTTGCCTCGGCAGCCCCAGCGGCTCCTCGTCCCGGCTCGCTGAGAGCCCGACCCGCCGCCACCCCCCGCCCCGTCCCGTCCCGTCCCGGCTGCCCCCCGCCCGCCTCAGCCCTGACACATGCCAGCCAGCGGGGCTGGCACCAAGGAGCGCGTCCCGCAGCCTCCACCCCACCGCTGAGGGCGATGCCTTCCGTCCCAGCCCGCGGGGGGCTCGGCAGCAGCTTGGGAAGCCTGACCCACCGGGCACTCGGCCCCCGCCTTGCCCTGGCACCTTTCCTCCGAGCCAAGGCACCGGGGCTTTCCCTCCGTTGCTCCCTGCAGTTCCTCGCAACTCCTTTGCGCTCCCCACAACTCACTGCCGGGCACAAAAAGATGCCCCCAGTCATCCCCGCAAACATTTTATTGCTGACTTCCCACTTGCCCCCCACCTTGCCCCTTCTGCTCGATTGCTCTTTAAGCAGACCTTTCCCCAAACCCGCCCAACAGCACCCTCCTTACCCAGCTCATCTGGGATTGTTACAGCTCTGCTGAAGTTAATGCCCTCCCAACACCATCATCTTGGGGCACTCGCTACAAACTCACCAACACCAGGGGGGAGCTCAACTCAAGCCACAAGGAGGAAAGCTCTCGCAGGAAGGGTCTCAGCATGCGGGGGGGGAGGGAGAAGGACGGCTTTGGGCAGCAGGATCCGACTGGAGACCGGGTGCAGGCTGCTCCCTGCAGCGCCTGACCCTGGGACAGCCCGGACACCTGCGAGTCCCTGGCTGAAGCCCCTGTGTCCAAGGGAGCCTTGACAGCCGGGGGGGCACGGACAGCTCGGCTCCGCCAGCCGACACCCACCGGACACACACACACAGCCCCGACCCAGCCACACGGAGAGAGGGGACCCCGCATCGCCCCCCGCCTCCGCACCCCAGGCAGCGGCCCCTCCGCAGCCCGGCCCCCACAGCCCGACCCCCGCCCGGGCAGCCTCCCCCAGGGACAGGAGCAGCACGGCGGGGCGCCGCCGCCCGCAACCCCCATGGCCGGCAGCGCTCCCCGACCGCCTCTGCCTCCGCACCACCCACGGGCCCCACCGCACCCCTGCACTAGCTCCCTCTCCCCAAAGCCCCCCGCAGCCTGCGCTGCCCCTTCCACGGCTCGCCCCGAGTGGGGACCGGGGGCCGAGGCCGCTGCCAGCAGCAGGAATGCCGGCAGGGTGTAAGAGACGGGCTGGAAATTCCCTGCCGAGGGGCAGAAGGCCCTCCAAGCCTTCAGTGGAATGCCTCAAACGCTCGCAAGGAAATAAATAATGCAGGACCGGCCTTCAAGGAACTGGTAAGGCCAACACTTCTGGCACCTGAAAGCGTGGGAGGACTGTCTTGTGAAGACAGGATTGTTCTGCCACTCGTGTGGTGAGCTCGCTAGTTCTCAGTTCTCCAGGCCATTGCATCCGATAAGTGACCTTTGCATCATTATCCGCGACATGCATATGAAAGCGCACACCCGGCATATGCTAATGAGGATTATAGGGATCACGCTAAACACGTATGAGTATGACACTCGTCTCTCCACCCAAACCAAGCTACACCTCACCTGGGAGAAGGGAGAAGCCTGGGACGAGGCTGTCCTCAGCAAGAGGGGTTGGACCATGCTCATTCAGCAAACAGAAAAGGGGAAAACAAGTGCCCCTAAGGGGGAACAAAGAAGAAACAAAAGAAGAAGATAATGCCTGGGAAGATCCTTCCCAAGAAAGAAGATCATACCTGGGAAGATCCCCTGAAAAAGACGCTGGAACCAGGAACGGTGATCTCTTTATCTCTGTCTTTTCCTTTCCCTATCTCTCAGTTTCTCTTTACTCTTACAGCTGTTAAGTAATGACCTTAAGTATGACCTTAAGTACCGCTTGCCATAAGTTGTCCTGTACCTGTTGTTAAGTAACACAATGCATACCCCACCACTTGCCATAATTTGTCATATACCTAACCAATTATTGTGGACTTGTTAAAACCTATGCTAACCGTTTGGGGAAGCTAATAAATATTTCTATATGGACCTTGAGATTTATCTCACCTTAGTGCGCACTCTTGAGAATTTATGAATCTGAAGTCACTTACTCCCCCTCTTTCCTGGGAGTGGGACGTGACACAGGACAAGGAGGGCTTTGCTCCGGGCTTCGGCTCTGGGCACGGCCCCGGGTAAAGCACGGCAGAACTAGAAGCAAGGACCCGAGCGTGGGGATGTTCAAAGCCTTAAACATCAGCCCCTGCAGCTCCAAAACCTTCTCCCGTCATCCTTGTACCAGCCATTCCCAAGGATGTCATGGCCCTCAAGTGATCAGTTTGCGTTTTACAGCTCTACAGCCCCATCCTGGCTTGTGCCCCGTCCCTCCCTTTCCTTTCCCTCCAGCAGCAAGGGCAGCAGCAGGTTTCCTGCCTGCTTTGATGGCATCACGGCAGGGGTCGGTCATGGCAGAGTCCGTGCTTGGCTGGGGACCCCTTTGCTCTTGGGGAAACCACTCCCCAGCAGCCCATGAACCACGCTGGTGCCCAGGGACGTCCCCTCCGTCACCCGCACCCCATCTGTGCACAGGGACCCCCTGCCCCCGGCGTGGCCGTGCCACCACCCCCAGCCGCCTCCAGCCCCACCATCCCCGAGACACTGGAACCACAACTCTGCAAACGCCGCGGGTGCCCAAACAAAGGCAAAGAGAACTTGGGTGTGAAAAACATGAACACAACTCTTTATTAACAACAACACAACTACCTACAACTACTGACAAAACCACAAGTAACTATGAAACACAACTGTAGAAATACAACAACTAGAGAAATACAACAACATAAAAACTATAGAAATATAACAACTATAGAAATACAACTATATACATCTCTTCCTCTTCACAGCTCCAGTACGTTGCCTCGAACTCCCACTGGTCTGCTGCCCCTGGAAGAAAAGCCAGCGGCACGGCCGTTTGGCTAACGAACAGCGCCTCGCCGAGCAGAGCTGGGGCTTCCCGAGCCGGCTCAGCGGCAGCAGCTGCTTCGGGTCGGGCTTCGCCCTGACGGGCATTCGATGGCCACAGCCCTGGGACACGCTGGGGACAGCGGGACTCTGCCGCCAGCGCTGAGCCCCGCCTGGGCTCGGGCTTACACTTGCCTGTCCCGGCCCTAAGAAACCGCTCCCGGCGCAAAGCGGAGGGGGGCTCAGGGCAGCACGCTGGGGGCCGTTGTGCCGCCAGCAGGAGGGCAGCGGGCGCCGTGTCCCTGCAGCGGGGACCACCCAGCCCAGCCCCAGCCCCAGCCCCAGCCCCATCCCGGTGGCAGGAGACCCTCCCTCCCTGCGGGCAGCGCATGGGGAGCACGTGCCTGTCCTCCTGATGGCGGGTCCACGTCCATCGCCTCCTCCTCCTCCACATCCACCTCCATCTCTTCCACTTCCTCCTTCTTGTCAACCTCCATTTCTTCTTCTATGTTTATATTCCTGGCAGCCTCGTCCGCAGCCTCCAGCGCAAGTTCTAACATCCTAAGACAAGAGGCAAGCAGAAAAGTGCATTGGTCCTGCCCTGCCCAGCCCAGCAGAACAATGGGCACATTCCCAGCAGGAACTGGCTGGACCTCGGCAGCTCCTTGGCCACCAGCACCCACCAGCACTGACGCCCCAGTGCCTGCAGCTGGAGGCTCCTGTACTTCTGTATCTTCATCATTTTGGTGTTTCGCATGGTTTTCTGGATCTGGCGGAGCAGAGAGGGCAGGGGTGAGCAGCCCTGCTCCCTGCCCCATGGGGCCCTGAGCACACAGCCCGGCCAAGGCCCCCCCTGCACAGACCCCGTCCCTGCGCCTGCCTGGGCGCCCAGAAGCTCCTTACTCGGTGCAGGCAGCCTTTGGGCTCGGCGCTGCTCCGCTGGCAGGGCTCAGCTCCCACGGCTCCAGCCTGGAAAGGGGCAGCGCAGGCACCGGCTCAGGCTCCGGCCAGCACCCGCCTGCTCCCGCCGAGCATCCCTGCGGCACCAGCCCGGGGCAGCCTGGGCTGTGTGTGGGGACGTGTCCCCCCGCGCAGGGATGCTGCACCCCAGCAGGGCATGAGCAGCCCAGAAGGGCTTCTGCCAGCCCCTGGCCTTGCAGGGGTGGGGGGAGAGGGCGAGCCAAGCTGCTGGCCCCCCCACCACTGCGGGGTGCCCCCCTCCGGGGAGTGGGGCCATACCTCTGCCAGCGCAAGCGTCTTCTTTCCCTGGGCTTTCATGATGCCACCGAGATGGCAGCACACACACGAGGAATGAGGTGTCGGGAGAAGTGCACAGGGGAAGGGCTGGGTTCTGGGTCCGAGGCACCAGGAGCAGGGCAGAAGGGCTGCGTGGGCAGTAGGTGAGCAGGGCTGAGTTGTGCCCGTCGCCAGGCACTGGCAGTTGCAGATGGAACACGGGCCATGGCAACGGGAGCCCCAGTGACAACTGCACAGTGGGGATGGGGACGAGCCCCCTTAAAGCGGGGGGCAGCTTTATACATACATACGTGCCCCCCAAAGTTAAGAATCCCAACACATTACACTTCATTCCTGTCTTCAGCGGCTCTTCCTGACCATCCCCTCATGCCTGGCAGTCACACACACCCCACAGGAAAGGTCTTCTCCAGCTATTTCCTGCAGGAGCTGATGTTCACCTCACATCTCATGGCCATCCCTGTCTGGTCTCTGCTCTCGCTCTGCATCTGTACAGCACGCGGTGCTCACCAGTGCCCAGGGACCTTTCTCCAGTGACCAGCACACCAGTTGAGACCATGGTGTGTGGCAGGGCTCCCCGGGATGCTTGTGCCCCCTCCAGCTCTAAGGCAGGAAGAGCATTGCCCATCTCTGCCACGGCAGCAGATGGAGTTACGACAGCCCTTGACAGTCCTGGTGGGTTATTGCCAGGGCAGGAATGCTCACAGCAGCTGGTGGAAGCCCGTTTGTCAGGTCTTTAAGCAGTTGGGTTTGCCCAGGGCATTGCAGCCTGTCTGTGGGACGCGGGGGCAAGTGGTGCCCGTCCTTCCCAAAGAGGTCTGGACGGATGGAAATGCCAAGGAAAAACCCAGCCCGTCCTCACGTGCAAGTGCCAGCCCAGGCTCCAGGCAGCGCCCTGCAGGCCTTTGAGCCGCCCACCCCTCACCCTCCTCCATTCCTTACGCTCTCATCGTACAACAGCTCTTACGGGTTTGGAGGTGAGCAGCCATAACATAGACCCAAAGGCAAAGCCCCACAGCAAACCCGGCTACAACTCCGAAAAGCAATCGACAGCTCCCGCTGACACCAAGAGGGTCATGGCAGTCTGTGGGCAGGGCTGGAGCCTTTCCTGCTGGTGGCACCTGAGCCAAGGCAGCTCCTCGAGAGCACCCAGCTCTGCTGGGACGGGCCATGCCCTCTGCGTGGGCTCTGACGACGCTGGGACCCTCGGAGGCCGGGCAGCGCGGGGGCAGGTGAGCAGCCCTTGCCCACGGCTGCAGCATCGGGAATTCCCAGGGCCTGGGCAGGTCCCTTCCAGCGCAGCCCAAGGCCGTTTGCGCTGGCACAGCTGGAGGGAGACCCTGGCTCTGCTTTCCGGAGGCCGAGCAGCCTGTGCAGAGCAGGGTCAGGAGAACTGAACGTGGCGAAGCAAAGCTCCTGCTGCGCCGTTGGATGAGCCTGGGACCCCTGGCTCTGTGGCGGAGTCGGGGCTCTGCCCCTTATCTCGGCCGTTCGCCGGCCAGGGCTGCTGCGGTGGTGTCATGGTTTGAGAAAACCCAGAAGAAGTTATTGTCGTTTAGGTAACTATTCGATCACCTGATGACCCCTCCCCACCTGGAAACAGGAATTGGGAAAAGCAAGGCAACACGAGGGTTGAAATAAAAATAGATTTAATAGGAGAAGACCAAATGATTAACAATAACACGAAAGAACCAGTATCGATTCCGATACCAATGTAAGATAGACAAGGGTCATTTCCAGCCCGTTCCATCAGCAGAAGCCGTGCACTCCCCGCAGGGGACTCCCAGCAAATGTGGGACACTGCGAGCGCTGCGGCTTCGGGAGGAAGGGAAGGGCTCAGGGCTCCGGCACCGGGGCAAGGAGTTCTCTGGACCGCCAGCATCAAGGGAGAGAGAGAAACTACGCAGCAAACTTTCTAATTTATATTGCATGTGGCGTTCATGGTATGAAATAATCCTGTTGTCCAGCCTGGATCAAGTGCCCGGCTCTCCCTGCTCCTCATCCCTGCACCTGCCAAGGCTCAAAACCACCCAGACTTTGAATCCCACAAAGCCTAGCTGGCTAGGAAGTCAATATTGTCACAACTTCAGTCACTAGAGTCTTCTAAAAGTGCAGGTTTTCCAAGCATTGGAAGAGAAGTCATTCCTGTGTGGCTCAGTCCAGTCGAGGTGTCACCGAAGGTGTCCCCTGGCCCGTCCCTGTGCCCGGGCCGTTGTTGTCCTTCAGGGCAGGAGCTTTGAGGGCCCCAGAAGGGCCCCAGCTCCCGAGGGGAGGCAAAGGCCAAAACACCCAAACCCAAACCCAACCCTACGTTTGCTTGGACCGGGGAGACATTTGGGCATCCCCCAGGAGACAGAGCTTGGACTCGGTCCCCCCAAAGCCCAAAGCTTTCCCAAGCGGCTCTCCTTCGGCTTCGGGGCCCTCACAAAGCCGAGGGAGCAGGAGGCCAAGGGCTGGCCATGGCACGGGGACAGAGGGGAGGATGGGGTGTCCCCCAGGAGACAGAGCTTCCCCTTTACCCCCCACACCCACGTTTGCGGGCGATACCCAGCTGGGAGGTGCCCTTGGCTCTCTGGAGGGACGAGAGGCCTTGCAGAGGGAGCTGGCTGGACGGGAGCATGGGGCCATGGCCAGGACAACATACTCTAGACTTGGCTTCATGGGCTCCTGAAGAAGTACCACAAAGAAACACACCTGGCTTTTGCCCAGACCAGTCTACCAGGGGAATTCACTTATTCACCATTCAAGTCACAAGGTTTCAGAGCCCGTAACTCTTAATGCGTGCGCCTCTGAGCAACAAATAAAGGAATCGTTTACCGAGCCAACGGTGACAGCACTCATTCCTCCTCCTCTGTCACGGTGTGGCGTCCCCTGTGCCACACTGGGAGTCACAAAAGCCTCAGCTGCTGCTGGATCCGCTCCAAAAGCTTTGTGAGGAAGCTGATGGTGTCTACTCTCCAGCTTGGAGGTTTGCTCTCTACCGCTTCCATAAGGCACCACATTTGGACCAAAGCGCCAGAGATGCCGGCCGCAGGAGGCAGCACTTTGCAGGTGTTTTCCCTCTCTCCAGCCCCACGGCACTGGGGGTGATGGGCACAAGGACCCTTGGGGTCTCCCTGGAGGGATGCCCACATTTTCTGCATTCCTTGTCCAGTAACAAGGGCCCCCTTCTTGCTCTCTCCTGTCAGGGGACACTACACCCAGGAATCAGCGCTCTGCCATTTTCTTTGGCCACAGCTGTTTCATCTGCATGTTTCCACGGCCAGGCCTGCGGCCCGAGAACACATCCAGGGTGACAAGGACACTCTCACAGTCACACCATTGGAGCACCGGAACAGAGGAAATTTGCCACTTTTCAAATGGCCCCCACGGTTTAGGGGGTGCAGCCCCACTTGTCTTCTCCTCCTGCGCCTGTATCATTTTGTTGAGGCGTCGTCCCAGCAAGAAGAACATTTCAACATTTGTTAGCAAGCTTCAGTCATTTACACCTTCATTTCTGACCAAAAGGAAGTACAACATAGAGCTAGTGCAATACATAAAATGCATTTGAATTATAGTAACCCTAAATTTGTGTCATCTCTTAAAAAAATAAAAACATCGTATCCTATGGATGTTATGTATTAACCCCTGCAGCTCCGCACCAGCTGCCGCCTCGCACGTGGCCATGTTTTCCCCCAGCTGGAGGACGCAGTTCCACAAGCCTTGGTAAACACCGGCGCAGGCGGTGCCTGATGCCAGCAGCCCGGCCAGGTGCCCTGCCAGCCACCCACGGGATCGGGGTCAGCGCCCACACCTCGGGGCGCAGAGCCCACCTCCCCCCGCCTCCTCTCTGGGCATGGCCCCGCGTAAAGCACGGCAGGACCAGAAGCAAAGACCTGAGCGTGGGGAGGTTCAAAGCCTTAAAGAGTTTGCCTTTTGCATCTCTGTGGCCTGACCCTGCCTCGTGCCCCGTGAGTCTGAATCGGCCATGGAAGAAAGAGGCTGACCCTTTGATCCCCCACCTTTTCTGCGGAGATTGGGGCAGATGGGAAGTCTCGCGGGCCACCCAGCGCTGTGTAACCAGAGCTTTTCAAGCTGGACTGCCTGGGACACGGCTGGGCAGGGCTTTTGTGGGAAGGGAGAGGAAAGCACACCGAGGTAGGGGAAGCAGCACGTTCAGCCATCAGCTGCTCCTCAGTTTAGTCTCAGAAGCGTGCCGGAGAAGACGTGCCTAACAGCATCCAGCCTACGCTGCTGCGGACTATGCTGGCCGAAGAGCAGGAGCTTAAAGAGGAGGCTGAGACCGTGGTCGGGGAAGTGCTGGATGGGGGAAGGCGCTGGATCAGCCCCTCCACGTCTTCAGGAGGGCTCCCCATGGGGTTGGCGGGAGGTTGTTTGCCCGCGCCAGAGAGGCAGAGCCTTTGGACACTTCTCCCGCGGAGCGAGGGGAGGAATTTGGACTGGAGGCTCGAGAGATTGTGGCGAGCGTGTTGGGGAGCTTTGGGCAGCGTTTGTTCCTGAGGAGGTGTGCGGCTCCTGGGGCACAGAGCTCCCGGGCAGCTCCACCAGGCGGACAAGAAAACGGTTGCTCCCAGGGGGTGCCTTGTGCCTTCCTTCCTTCAGGCCAGGCCATACTTCCCGCAGTGTTTTCCCTCCTCATCCTCCCTCCCACAGCCTGGGTCAGGCAAAGACCCAGCTTTTGTCTCCTTTGGGAAGCTTTGCGGCCGGGCTATCGGAGGGGCTGCTCCAGCTCTGTTGAGCCGGGGTTCTGGCGGTCCTTTTGTCGAGATCCCTTCTCCAGGGCTCTTTCTCCTCAGAGCAAGCAGCCCTGCACAAAACCCTTGTTCCCGCCGCTCCGGGGACGGACGGTGGCGTCTCCCCCTGGGGACCGCTCTGCCACCTGTCCTTTGGGTCTCCTCGCTGCGCAGCGGGGAGGCAGGTCTATTGTGGAGGCCCAGAACGGTGCAGGTGGGCAGGTTCGAGCAGCCGGTGCCAGGGCTCACCCAAAGGGAGCTGCAAGCAGGGAATGGGAAAAACCAGGGCGGGAGGAGATGTCCCTAAATCAGGGTTCTTCACCCGCTGGGCAAAAACCACTCAACACACCGAGTCGAGATATTTGTCTTTATTTCAGTTCTGCAGAATCGGGGGCCGGGCGTTTCACAACAGCCAGCACACCACGCGTTTCCGACAGTCCCAGGTTCACAGTGATGAGATACAGCCCATGGGTGAGCTACAGTTCCCTTACCAGCCCTCATCAGACACATGCATTCAAGCCCATGTTGGGAATATTTTGGGAGATCCCCCTCATTAGGCCAATTAAGGTTTAATTTCAGGAGTTCAGCTCAAGTTCCATCACAGTTCTACTACAATTCTATACAAAGCGCTCCTGGAACTTTTTAACCCCATTCTTGTGACAGCCCCACTCTAACCTTTTCCTAACCCATGAATGTACCAACCACTCTCTGTTTCCTTCACAAACAGGACAAAATGCCTTTTATTCCAAAAAGGTGAAAACCCCACTCCCTTTTTCCTTCACAAACAGTACAAAATGGCTTTTGTTACAAAACCAGAAAAACCCGCTATCACTAGCAGACGCTGCAAAGTCGAAACAGAACAAACGCACGCCCCCTGCCCACAGGAGAACAGACACAGTCCAGGGAAAGGCCCGAGACGAGAACACTGCGATGCTGCAGCTGCCCCTTGGCAGGACAAGGTTCAGCGCAGCTCCCGAGTCTCTGCCACCGGAGCAGCAGCTTTGGGCTCCCAGACGGCAGCTGCTGAGGAGCCAGACAGCTCTTGGCGAAGGTCTTGAAGTTCCTGGCCGGTCTTTGCACAGCACTCAACATGGTCCTGCTTCGATTTTCCTTCTTGCACCAGCTGCGTCTGCAGAAGGGACACCTGAAAGAGGCCAAAGGCTGAGCTCAGACAAGCCCACGCTGGTAGGACCAGCCCTAGCTCCACGGTACCGGCTCTCGGGGAAGACGCACCCTCTAACGCCAGCCCCGACAAACACTTGCTCTTCGGGGAATGGAAGTCATAGGCTCCCAGAGTCACCCCGGCCTCAGCTCAGATTATCAACAAGTTGACTTTCTCTCTGGCTTACCATTCACACGTACAACCCCGAGACATCCCATGGATATGAGAGAGAGAGGTTCCTACAGGATTAAGTCACCCAACTCTCCTTTCCAAGAGAGAGACTGGGGCTACTGACACCTTACTGTCACAGGCTTTTTCCTCAGCAGGAGAGTTACTGGTTACACAAGGCACTCAAGAACTGACCTGTTCTCATCTAACTTAAAAACTTGACAGCTAGCACGTGAAAAGGGAAAATGGAAGGGTCAATGAGGTGACTGAGGCCCAAGGGGAACGTCCTTAGACTATTCCCTATCTTCCATCCATTTCCTTTTCTGAGTTTCCTCCAATTCCTCTCCCACCCTGCCTGACCCACAGGCACCACAGAGACCAGACCTCGGGGAACGATGCTGTCTGGCCATGGCCAAGGGACACATCTGACTGGGTATTCCCACTGCCTGCTGGTCTCCCTTCCTGATGGCCAAACAAAACTCGGGCCACAGCATCGTGCAGAGCTGTGCCCATCAGCACAGCCACAGCGGCTCCGGATGAGAGCTTTCCTGCTTCTCACCCGGTTCTGCAACTCAGCCAGTCGACGACTGCAGCACGTGTGAGACTCCTCCTGGGAAGAAAAGGCAAGGATTTCCCTTTGGTCTCCGGTTTGGTCAGGGTCTATGTTTATGGTCTATACTCAACTTCTATGAGGTCTATGCTGGGGGGCTGCTGCCATTGTTCCTCCATCTGGCCAGAGCCTCCTCCCACCAAGGAAGATCCTGTTCTCACCTGCTGAGACACCAGCATCTTGTGCTGGTCAGACTCGGAGAGAGAAAATCTGCCTGCATCTGGCATCGCCCGACCTCTGCAACATCTCCTCAGTCTCCTCCGTTCACGTTCCACCTGCACGTTGGATAGGAGAAAGGGTCACAGAAACCTGCCACCACACAAGGAGCAAAAGGACCTCTGGGCATCCTGGCAAGGAGATGGCTGCTCAGAGACTGTGAATCGCACCACAGAACGCTGGGGCCAAAAAGCACTCCAAGTAGCCCACGGAAGAGAGCGAGCAGGAGGAAAGACTTCCTGACACAAGAGTGTCCAGTGGGTGTGTATGGGGACACGGGGGCAAGAAGGCTGGTACCGCAGTGAATGTGCATTTGCGAAGGCAACGGGGTGCCAGAAGAGAGGGAAAAGACAAAAGCGTGTGGCCACGGGGGACAGTGGGAGAGGGAAGGAAACAAGCCGAGGACTCCACAGTGCTGCCTCTGGAAATGCGGTGTCTTCCAGAGGACCGTGATGCTGCGCAGAGGCAGCGAAAGCCTGGTCTACCTCCTTCAGAGTCCTCCTGAGCTCAGCACTGTATTGCTTCAGCTCCGTCTTCTCCTGGTCCAGCCTTGCAACTGCTCGCTGCAGACGTTCCAGCCGCTGCGACAGGAGTCTCTTCTCCGAGAGCCAGGACAGCCGCTGCCCTTCTGCAATCGCCTGCTGGGCATTCAGAGAGCAGATGATGGGAGTGGTGCCACAGAAAGGAGAGAAGGGCCAGAATGGACGCATCGAGGAGAGTGACCATGGAGGAAAGGACAGTGCTACGTCCCTTCTCCTCCTCCTCCCGGCCCACAGCCCAAAACAACACTCTCCCTTCCCAGGGGCACTCCTCCACATCGCCTCGGAAAAATCCACACAGGTTTGCCTGCATGCTTTTCGCCCTGTGGCACAAGAACGTCCTGAAAGCGCAATGAAGCCTTCAACCTCACCAGCCAACGGTACCAATCCCATTCTCTCTAATACCCTGGAAAAGCTGGACCTCAGAAGTCTCCGCCTCTGAAAGCCTCCTCTAAGCACCGTCAGTGTCGCTGCTGTTCAGCCATCCTTACAAAATTCTACTACGTTTAGTACACTCGTTTGCTCAACTGTGCCCTTTCCTTTCCATGCCAAATCCCAACCGCCACACATTGCTTCATCTTGCCTAGATAGGAGAGAACCAATCACCCACGCACAGCTCTTGGACTCGCATTAATTTTAACGGCAAGCTGCGTAGTTCTTTCATTAGTTCTGGGCTTGACGGAAAGCGTTTGAGCAGCTGAATGGTGAATTACTAGCAAACATTTTCTTCTCGGCCCAAGCACAAACACAGGCTGGGCAGAGAATGGATTGAGAGAGCCCTGAGCAGAAGGACTCGGGGGTGATGGTTGATGAGAAGGTCACCATGAGCCGGCAACGTGCACTTGCAGCCCAGAAAGCCCTCGGCAGCCTGGGCTGCATCCCCAGCAGCGTGGGCAGCAGAGAGAGAGGGGATTCTGCCCCTCTGCTCTGCTCTGCTCTGGGGAGAACCCCTGCAGTGCTGCCTCCAGCTCTGGGGCACGAACAGCAGAAGGACATGGACCTGTTGGAGGGGGACCAGAGGAGGCCACGGAGATGATCCGAGGGCTGGAGCCCCTCTGCTGTGGGGACAGGCTGAGAGAGTTGGGGGGGTTCAGCCTGGAGAAGAGAAGGCCCCAGGGAGACCTTAGAGCCCCTTCCAGTCCCTAAAGGGGCTCTGGAAAAGCTGGAGAGGGACTCCTGATCAGGGAGCGGAGCAACGGGAGAAGGGGGAACGGTTTTAAATTGAAAGAAGGGAGATTAGATATAGGGAAGAAATTTTTAGAAATTATTTGATATAAGGAAGAAATTCTTTGCTGGGAGGCTGGTGAGCCCCTGGCCCAGGTTGCCCAGAGAAGCTGTGGCTGCCCCATCCCTGGACGTGTTGAAGGCCAGGTTGGACGGGGCTTTGAGCAACCTGGTCTAGTGGGAGGTGTCCCTGCCCAGGGCAGGGATGTGAAACGAGATGGTCTTTAAGGTCCCTTCCCACTCTAACCATTCTATGATTCTATGGGAAGGAGCCTGAGAAGAAGAGGAAAAGTGGGGCTGGCAATTCATTAGCCAGTGGTCGTCCCCTGAAGCCATCCCAGTCTGAAAAGGGGTGGCACGCTTCTGAGATGTGCACCCCGGTGGAGGCATGCATTTCTGTGCTACCTCGGAGAAACACAAGGGCTTTCTCACACTCAATTTCTCCCCTTTGTTTCACTCGGGGTCAAAAATGATGCCTCGTGGTGACAGATTGGAGGAGGAGGTTGTCTCTTGCTCATTTGCTTAAGCACACTGACACCAGAAGTACCTCTACCCTTAATGAATATTTAACAAAGACCTCAACAAAAACTGAAACTGTCTTCCTATGCAATACTATTTGAAAGACTGATACAACTCCCCAGAACTGAGGTACCCACTCATATAATTTCATTAGCAGGAAATGAAAATGAGACACAGTAGATTTTACAGGTTCAGAAATTGTTAAAATACAATAAGGCCCAGGCAGAGGTAATACAACCAGTACCTCTAGAAGAGGCTCTGCACCACTTCAACCTCGGGAATTAATGTTCCAGTAAAAGTACACAAAAGAAAGAATAACTTGTGTACTTGGTGGGAGGGGCCATTTTTTTTATGGCTAAGGTTTCTCAGCAGGAAAGGTGGAGGAAAAACAGACTTGGATCCACCACTCCCACCTAAAAGCTGCAGCCAGTCTCCCCCTGGGGACCGCTCTGCCACCTGTCCTTTGGGTCTCCTCGCTGCGCAGCGGGGAGGCAGGTCTATTGTGGAGGCCCAGAACGGTGCAGGTGGGCAGGTTCGAGCAGCCGGTGCCAGGGCTCACCCAAAGGGAGCTGCAAGCAGGGAATGGGAAAAACCAGGGCGGGAGGAGGTGTCCCTAAATCAGGGTTCTTCACCCGACGTGCAAAAACAGTCAACACACTCGATCAGGATATTTGTCTTTATTTCAGTTCTGCAGAATCGGGTGGCGGGTCTCACTCGGGGGGAGGCCCGAGCGGGTCTGCTTTGCTCCCTCTTTCTTCGAAGGAGGGATTTAACACCCCTCGGTGTTGCCAGGAGGAGGGAGAATTTCCCTTTTGGCTTCTCCTCCGGAGGAATTTAACTCTCTTTTCCCTATGAAATGTGGCAGGAGGCGGCGGAGATGCTCCGTGCTGGGCCGCCTCGGAGACCCGAGTCCCATCCCCTGGCTGATTATGATTACACAGGTAAAGGAGGAGAACAGCTCCCGCCGTTCCCTTTGCTCTGATTGAATTGAGGCTTCCAAATGTTCTTTTGGGGTGGGGAAAAGAGTAGTTCTAATCCCTTTCCGGGGCTTTTGGAGGCGGGGGATGCCTATTGTAATAGTTTGGCTGTTGCTGGTTAATTCCTAGGCTCGGATACTTGGACACCGGTGGAGGAGCAATTGTTTAAAGAGGCTTTTTACATGCATAAGAAGAATTTTCGCCTCATACAGAAGCAGGTAAAGCCGTTAGAGGGAGGCGCAGCTCGTTAGCGTGGGCAATTTCAACCCAGAAAGTCGTATTTTGAGTTGCGTGGTGGAATGCTGTTCTTAGGACCCTTCTTCATGCTAAAAAACCACCGGTATGAGACAAGTTTTTGCCCTCGTGTGATGGCAAGGGACTATTGAAGAAGAAAACCCGTTTCGGCTGCACTCGGCCTCGCCTGACGCAGAAGAAGCGCCCGAGACGCCCGAGGAGGAGGAAAAGGCTGAAGACGAGGTAGAAAAGCTGCTGGGGGAGGGATTTTTGTGCCAGCTTTCGCTCCTCCACGAAGCCATCTGCGAAAACATTCCTTAAAAACCAGCGGATTTGGTTCACAGAAATATTTGTAACTTTGTGGTGGTAGAAACGGGGTGACGGTGTCGCTTCGGTGCTTCGGAATTCCATGTTTTCAACCCATTGGGATCGATTTTTGCATCAGAAAGTGCTGTTCTGCTTAAAACAAAGAAATAATACGGGTTTTCCTTCAAGGTCTGGTCCTCCCAGAAGAATTAAAGTGGTTTTTTTCGACTGTTTAGTGTTCAGAGTCCACCCGGGCGGGGTTGGGCTGATAAAATGCGGTACCTCCGGCGCAGAAAATCCGATTCCTTTGCCACCCGCAGCTGTTTCGAGCTATTGTTTACCTGATTTACAGGCCCTTTGGAGTGCAAAGAAGAGGCGACGCGTCATCCCCAAGGAAAATCCAAAGCTGGGGAGTCAGGAAGAGAAGCCCCAGGACCATGGCAGCTCCTCCATCAATGCCGGCGCTTCCTGGTGCTGCAGGTGCTCCTGGCAGCGCCGGAGATCCCGGATTTTTCCCCTGGGGCGAGTGTGGAATGTCAGCTCTTCCTTTTTCTTCTCAAAAGCGGCTGTTTTGTGGCTCAAAAAGCGGCCGTGGGGGCAGCGGGGGAGGGCAGCTGGAGGATTGCCCTTGCCCCGGGGACGCTTGGCGGTTTTCATTGACTTTCAACCCCCAAAAATGTGTGTTTTCGGAGTCGGGGAGACCCTCCACCGAGCCCTGAGGTTCAGAGCGGTGGCCCTCCCTTGCGCAAGAATCCCGGCGCTTCTCCTTTTTGACCAAAAAACCCTCATGTTCCGTGAGGATTTGGGGCCTGAGGCTTCCCCGCTCCACTCACTCGCTCCGAGCAAAATGCCTCGCGTTTCAATTCAGCCTCATTTTAAGCGATGGCCCAATTAATTCTAATATTTTAATCGCCCACGATGTGTC